>NW_027109179.1:797869-798323 GCF_000696795.3 Halyomorpha halys
TATAAAATAAACTTGAATAAACAATGATAAGAATAAAAAATAAGTAACAATGGCAAGAGGACAAATTTTTTATCCCCACCAAAATTTTTTATCTTTTTATCCCCACCCGGGTTTTTATCAAGCATAAAATTATATATAACTCACTCACAGCCTCCCACCGGGGATTATTGAGGCCTGTTAGCCAATGGGTGGCACTCAGAAAAAAAGATAAAGGGACAAACCATACAAATGATGCAGAAGTTGAAGATGGCAGTACGTATTCTTCAGTCAAGTCCGTTGAATCAAGGCCATGTGAGCAGATTCAAATATCATAAAAAACTATTTTAACTCTTCCCATCATAATTGAAAATACAGTAAATTAAAGGAAAAATAGAAATCAAGAAATAGTGCAAATGAATAATATTCAGAAAGTAAATCATTTGGAAAAATCCCTAACTGTTGTGCGACAATCGAT
>NW_027109179.1:799958-803010 GCF_000696795.3 Halyomorpha halys
AAGAGAATACAAATTTTTTTTTATTTTATTTTTAATATTTTTAAAATTATTCCAATATATATAATAAAAATATTCATATTGTCTCGCACTTTTTATTTTCTTGTAACTCCTATGTTTCAGCCATTCACAAGGATTTTATTTATATCACAGTTAACATTGTTATCAAACTGTTTCAGACTATCATGGCTTTTTCAAATCTTATATTAGTCTATAACCTATTATTATTACCATTTCACTTATTATAATTATACAGTTTACAATTGTCTATTACAATCTAGCACTATGTCGACAATCTTATTGATTGTAATAGACAGTGTTATTATATTATAAATAAGATCCTTGAGAATGGCCGAAATGTATAACTACAAGAAAATAAAAGTGAATTTTCAATAAGAAAAGTGTAAGACTATAAGCATATTTTTATTATAACCTATTGTGATCTTAAAAAGTGTTCATAATTGGATCTCTTTTTCACTCTGTATTATGTTGAGGTTGAAAACAGACACTTGTCCGCGACAATAATATTTCCCCTTTCACAAATATAAAACATAATAAATGGACTTATTATAATAGTCTCTATATAATAGTCTATATATAATAGTCTCTCTATAATAGTCTAATATGAAAATGGTGAATGGATAATAATCTTCCTTGTTTAAATTACATTAGTTTTTAAAAAGACAACAACGTTTCAGGGTTATCCCCCATCTTCAGGTTGCTGATTAACATTTCTATATAATATATAAAGTACTCCTTATTAGTCTCATCAAGGTAATATTAACATATTATTGTCAATAAATGAAACTTACTATAATAATCAACTATTTTATAAAAACCAACCTGCAGGTAGGTAATTATTCTCCTTGTTTTTATAAAATGTAATAGTTGATTATTATAGTAAGTTTCATTTATTGACAATAATATGTTAATATTAGCTTAATGAGACTAATAAGGAGTAATTTATATATTATATAGAAATGTCAATCAGCAACGTGAAGATGGGGCAATATAAAAACCTGACCCTTTTTATTCAAATCTGAATGAAAATGTTTAAAAGTTGATAGTTGAAATTTAGAAATCAAATATGTAGAAAAAAAATAAATAAGCAATCTAAAGATTTGTTCGAGGAGACAACTATAGTAGACATATAAAAATAAATAGACATACAAAATTTGCCCACAATCAAGGGTGTATCCAGAATCGAAACTAGATGGGGGCAAACCATAGTCAATCAGGTTGTGATATTTCGCCACTGAAAAGGGAAATAAAATCAAAATTACATATAATTTTTGTAGTACTTTAATAATTATTACAATTAATATTTGCTTGAAAAACAAATTATTTTTTATTAAATAAATCAAATGGTATTCTTGTTAAGTCTCAACACTGTTTATTATATTAATTGTCCAACGTTTCGGGCAATTCGGCTATCCTCAAGGACAATCTAAACATTTAACAGCTTATTATGTATTCATGTATCCAGGTACCAGGGCAAAATAACCTGTAAAACATTTTTTAAATTTTGATGTGAGATGTGAATTTATATTTAAGATGTGGTATATTATTAATAATAATGTTGTTTTTTTAAAATTGTTACAAATGAATACATAATAAGCTGTTAAATGTTTAGATTGTCCTTGAGGATGGCCGAATTGGCCGAAACGTTGGACTATTGATATAATAAAGAGTGTTGAGACTAAAAAAGGATACTATTTGATTTATTAAATAGATAAATACCAGTCTCAAGAATTTGAATAAATTATATATTTAATAATGTTTTTCATTTCTTGAGGAGGGGCAACTGACCCCTCCTACTCTCTGCTGGGTATGCCTATTCTCACAATGAAAATAAAAAATAATATTGCAATAGTATCACATAGATATTTTACTTCATAACCAGCTCAGTGAAGTTTCTCAACCTCCTCTTAAGCGTACCTATCAAACTAATCTTACTTCTGAATAATCCTAAATATTAATAACGATGAGGAGATAGTTGACCTTGGATAATATATATGATGAGATGGTTGGGGATGCAGTCAGAGAAGAACACAAATAAGTTAAAAACTTAGTTATTAGAGCTTATATTTCGGCCAGAATTTTTATCCTTCATCAGGGCTGCTTGGAAGAGACCGAAAATCCAAGAGCTTGGAAAACAGTTGGATTATAGGTCCCTTCCAAGCAGCCCCAATGAAGAATAAAAATTCTGGCCAATATGTTGGCTCTAAGAAATAAGTGTTTTACTTATTTGTTTCCTTCTCTGACCACACCCCCAACCATCTTCTCCTCATCTTAATATTAATACCATATTTGATTAATTTAATGAAAACTAAAAATAATTACTAGTCAAAATTCATGAGTCTGCCAAGTATAGCTAGAAGCAATAAACAATTGAGGCTGTTTCAAAGAAAATAATTCATTCAGAGGTCCATATTGTTAAAACTACCAACAACGCTTGAAAATCTAATTGAATATTATTTAAAGCAGAGTAAATTTCTTAAAATAAAATTTTTTTAAAAGCAACATTTCATAAAAAATGTATTGAAAAATCAGTGGTTAGTGACTTTATTGTGAAAAATCTGTATCAAAAGAACTAATATAAGATGTACAGATGTCTAATAGTGCACAAATTAAAGCTAGTTTAATAAAAAAATTTATTTCTAGTTGTTCGGACAATATCTTATAAACAAAATTTATATTCATATATAGATATCATGAAACCTACTTCCCCTATGAAGATTTGTGTCATAAGCTATTTAAAATACATTAAACTATCTTTAATTTGATTGCTGGCTGACATCTGTACGTCTACTAGTTCCTGAGATATAGTTTTTCCTATATCCAAAATTTGGTCTCAATAACTAGAAATCATCATCTTGTTAATATTATTTTGGCAAATACCAGGGCATTCAAAAAGTCCTGTCGTTTTTCGTTTGTTCGTTGTTTATTTTGATTCTAGAGTGTTTGCTAATTAATTCCGTTCAATACAACTTTTATCCATGTAAACACAAATGTTTATACTTTATGAATAGGAGGCTAAGGAGGATTAATTTAA
>NW_027109179.1:804065-812103 GCF_000696795.3 Halyomorpha halys
CAAAAAAACGACAGGACTTTTTGAATGACCTGGTATTTCTGTTTGACTGCCCCTGTAGAGCCATCATAGCCTTTAGGATGTTATTAAAAGAAATAAATTGTTTACTATCACTATTCTACATATGAAATATTAAGTATGGGGAAGTATTACAATCATAAAAAATTTTGAATTTGAGTTTCTATAAAATAAGTTATAATGTTATAAATGAATGGAATATGGTCTGGATGCAGTCAAATAAAACTCTTTTTTTTTTTATTTATTTATTTTATTTTATAATTTTGTAATATTTCTTCTCCCCCTCCATCATATATATTATCATTTATTGTTTACCTAATTTTAATATTTTTTACATTGTTTACTTTAAAATTATTTTCATTATTATGTGACATACTTAACTGCCATCCCCACTCCTCTCAATACAAACGGTTCATTCTGACTTTGACTTCCGACAAAACACGTATGAATTCTGTCTCTCATCAATTTTCATTTCATTTTGTTCTTTTCCCTTCCCATCTCTTAATTCTTTTTTCTTCTCTTATTTTATCTCTTATCTTTCGGTTACTATAACCATTTTCATTTATTGTTTATAACCTTTAATTTTTTTAAATTAAATTTTACGTTTCATTGTATACCCCTTTTATGTTCTACATATGTTTTTTTTTTGTAACTATGTTAGTGTTTGTATCTTTTTTAGCCCTGATGAAGCCCTCCAATGTGGGGCGAAACATTGGCTCAAATATAAATAGTACTCCCATTTACTATTTGAGTTTTATTTGACCGTACCCGGACCATATTCCATTCATTGATACACACGGTCAATCAGCAATCTTCCAATAATTATAAATGTGTTTTTTATCTGGCTTAATATAAATTTTTATCTTTTTCCTCTTTAGGAAGAAAAATTGGATCAGGATAGCCAAGTGGAAAAGGCACTGCACTTCTAATTCCCAGCCCAGGTTCAAGTCCCACCTATGGTAGACAATGGAGATTCTGTTAAATCAGCCAGGATTAGAATATGGGTCATGAAACTATTCTAGGGCACACCTAGCCTTAATGCAGTAGCTTTTGTTAATTTGGGGAAAAAAAACTGGCTGTTGAGCTTGATTCTTGTTGCATTAGCTCCTTACACAATTGTAGTCAAGAAACAGTGCTTACCAACTATTGAATCCAAGTCTCTCAAAAAGTGCTGATTAATTTATAATTAATTTAATTTCTATTTCTATTTACTATTACTAAATTTAATTGTTTTAATAATAAGTCAGAACAGTGGGGTGGCTCAGTGAATAAGGTATTGTGATACTAATTCAAGGACCCTGGTTCGAATTCGATTGTAGCAGATAATTATATATTTTGTTACTGAGCTGTGAGTAGACCCTGTGGGTTCTTGAAGCCCTTAGGGGTATATCCATCCTCATAAAGTAGGTGCCCTTAGTTTGAAAAAAATCTGGAAGCTGAGTGTGATCATAAAAAAATCACCTCCTTGTACAAATGTTGTCCATGAAACTGTACTTCCTTACAACGTCCTGAGCCCCTGCCTGCCCTTTAATGGGATGTAGCAATGCATATTTTCAATTTCAATAATAAGCCATCTTTTGGTTATATACAATTTAATTTTTTTTCTACAAATATATTTTAAATAATTACATAGGTTTCAATTTATTTTATTCAATAAAGAGGATTTTTTTCTTATGTTTTAATTTAGAAACAATTACCTCTATTATCTCCTTTTATAGTTTCATTTTCTTCAATTTATCATTAAATTCAAATAAATAATTTTCTAGCTCCATATTTACAGCCCATAGAATAAATTTAATTAACATTAAATTATGAAACAGAAGAAAAAAAACTTTATTAATGTTTATTGGAAAATTAGGCAGCCTGTTCAAAAGTTTGGTAAGAAAAATTGCCTAATTTATTTTATATAAGATATTAAAATATTTTTATTTTTAAAATGTAAGTAAATTAATAGGTAATTCTAAATTCTAACATAAATTCATTGGTAAATCCATAAATAGAAGAATTTATAATGGTTATTTAGGAAGAAAAAATATCAGCTTTTGTAAGTCATGGGAGATGAAAAAAAATTACAAAGAAGCATTATTAAAATTTATGGCCAAATCTGGCAACTTGCTCAGATGTTAGACAAGAAATATTGCCTTATTCATCTTTTGGAAGATATTAAAATGTTCATGTGTAGACAAGAGATCATTTTTTACAGTACCTAACTCTGAGAATAGTTTATTTTGATTAACAATACATTTCCCTCAATTTTGTTGTTATCTATATTTAAGTTTGTTTGAATATAAGTTTCTTAAAATGTAAATTGTGTTAAAAAGGATAAAAAATTAGTGACATCACAGACATTTATAGAGCATTGTTTAATTTTTCACAACTCTACACTTACAATATTTTATAGGTTTATTAAAAGAAATATAAAATGAACCATTTCAATAAATTTTTTGAGGTTAAAAACAATCAGAGCCCAGATTTGTATCCAGTAAATAATTTTTTTTTCAGTTCTAAGGCTCTGAGGACTGTATATCTTTGGCCGTCCCAACCAGCCATCTCTGCAACTGTCTATCTTGGGGTACTGCTTTCCATTTTGCTCCATGTAGCTCTTTCGCATCTTTGTTGATTCTGTCTGTTCATCTTGTTTTTGGCCTCCCACGTGATCTCTTGCCTACTATACTGACATTCATGGTTACTAGAGGTGTCCTGATGGATTGCTTTGACCTACATGTCCCGCCCATCTTAATCTTGGATTAAATTTAAACAAAAACAATTTTAAAAGTTATATGATATGAAATATCATATAACCATTTATTCATACAATCATGTTTAAAAAAACTTAAATATCAAAATAATAGAAATTTGCAATTAATAATGGAAAAAATCAGCACTGGTTATATTAAAGAAGGATAAATAAATGATAATATTTAAAAAATTACATATGAATAACCAAATAATTAAATAACATCATAACAAATAAGAAATAACAAGTATGTAAATTTATAACAATATATTTGTAAATGGATAAAAACATAGATTGAGATTCTTTTTAAAAAATAAAATATGTAAGTAATTGAAACTTTTAATTAGTATTAAAAAGAAAATCAGCAATGACTGTATTTAAATACTACTTGGTGTTATAAAAAGAGTAAATAAAGGACAAAGGAATAAGTCGTTAATCGGTTTGTTAAAAACCTAAACTTTTATTGTTTAAAATAAATTTATATTTATAAAGTTATCTTTCTATTTCAACAAACATGATGGAAACAAAATTATATGTACTTAAAATTAATGGGTTACTGCCAACATTGCTGGGAACCACTGAATCCAGTTCCTTTAAAATTTTATTAGTATTTTTCATAACAGAATTTTCCAAATTTTTCACAAAATTTTTATCTGAATTTCTCCAACTTTGCCTAATATGTAATCAACAACGTCATAAATTTATTTAATAATTTGAAACTTTAGCCTATCAATAAACTTGTATCCCAAAATTGTTTGAGTTTAGTTGATATAAAACTAGAATGGGTGTTAATGAGAGTAAGATTTTTACATAGGTTTGATTGCTGCAGCTAATACTTCAAAGTTTGCTTTTTAAAAAGGAGTGTAAACTATATAAATATCAACAAAACGTTCCAACAATAATTTATGATATAACTCATGCTATAGTTTAATTTTAATTTTAAGTATTAATTTATTGAAATCGTTACATACTGTAATATCATCTTTTATGAGTAAATAGTTATTTTTATAAATGATTTTAGTTACGTTTTTATTTTATGAATGGAATATGGTCTGGGTGCGGTAAAAAAAATTCAAATAGTAAATGTGTATACTATTTTTATTTGAGCCAACGTTTCGCCCTATGTTGTAGGGCTTCATCAGGGCCTCCATATTTATTTTATGTATCAAAATTTCAATATTGTTCATTTGCTTTTTTAAACCAAAAAGAAAGCTAACCAATTTTGATCAGTCATATATGGAGTGGAAAGATCATTATTCAAAACAAAGAAGATGGCGGTGTGTGTCTTGCGAAAAGTTTGTTGAATCGCGGCCATATTGAGCAGATTCAAATATTTTAAAAGCTTTATTTAACTTCCCATCATAATTGTAGTTACAGAAATTTTAAGAAAAAATAGAAGTTAAGAATAAGTATTAAAGAAAATTATTCATTAAGGAAATCATAAGAAAAAACTCAAAACCGTAGTGCTACAATCGATGTTGAGAACTAACACACCTAGAGAAGGGAAAGGAAGAAAACTTGGTTTTTGTTGGATTCATTGGTTAGGTACGGGCGGGGAATGATGTTTCCTGGATGGAGGAGGTCCTCTTCATCTTTTGTCTAGCTAAAGGGCAGACATCTTGAAAAGGAGGACATCGATGAGTCACCCAAGAAGAATAAGGCATTCTTTGTTTGGATTGCCTAACAACACACTTCGGTGGATGAGAAGTGAGTTGAAAACTTCTAGAGAACCAAGGTTTTGTTTAAAGTCAGTGTTGATTTGCTGAAATATTGTTTAAAGCAAGTGTAGTTTGTTGAGAAAGAAGAGAAAGAAAACCATCTGTCATCATAGAAGAGCATAAATTGGTTAGTGTTGTACAAAATAGAATTTAATTATATTTGTACAGATAGTTTATAAACAACTGTCTGTTCTGATTGACTACAAACCCGCCCTGAGATTAAGAGTCTATTATGTTATAAAATTCTGCTATCTATTTAATATTAAAGCTTTTAATTTGAACCCAAGCTATACTTAAGATATGATAATTAAGTATAAAATTTCCCTTTATTTTTTATAAATAATTTTTGAATATTACAATACAAACTAAAATATAACAGAATATATCAGATGTTGAATTCCAAAACCAGCCTAGTCCAATTTTAATTAATTCATTTATTTAAAAGTTTTGGTACTAAATTGTCATAAGATAAAAGGATTTTTTTTTTCTAAACAGTTAAAGAAGATGTGATTTTACTATTTCTGAAACTAATTCTTTTACCTTATGATAATCTAGTAACGAGACTGTTCATTACAAAAAAATTGAAAATGTACTTGTTTTGTTTTAAAATACACCTATATTATATATAAAATGAATAATCAAATAGACCAATCATGAATTTAAATTAATGAATTAAATAATCTATCTTAAAACTTATTCAAATCCAGCCACCAAGGATGAAATAACATTTTTTCTAACTTTTTTATGGATAAGTAAAAATGACTTATAATAATAATAATAATGATGATAATGATAATAATAATAATAATAATAATAACAGCTTTATTTCCATTCTATAGAGAGCTAAAAGCCTCTCCCTTGGGAGGTATAAGTCTGCTTTATAAACAATTACTTAAAGACAAGTTATACAAAGACTTAAAATAAAATAATAATTTGCCCATAATTAAACAAAATAATTTCTACAATGTAATTGAACTCTTGGCTATAAATGATAGTTTACAACAAATTCTTTATAACTTTAGTCCTTAGGTCCCTATTTTCAGCCACAGTAGCCTAACAGTCTCTCACTCTTTGCACTATCCCATCCCGCAATCTTGTAATTGGTCTTCGTTTCCTTGGTATCCACTCTGTTGCAATTTTGGACTATCTCGTAAAAATGACTTACCTTTGACCAAATTAACATTTATATTCAGTTTTTTCACATTAAAACATGTAAGATTGATTCATTCCTAGTACCAGTCAGATAAGGTCAGAAATGATCTTTTTATACTTTTTTAGAGGGAGCCCTTCAAATATTAAAGTTAAAGTAGTTCTAGAAAAAAAAATAAGATTAACATATTTATAAATTCCAATGTACTTGTTAACTATATAGTAGCAATATTTTAACTGTCTAAGATCTTAATTTTTTATTTGAAATAACATTAACACAATTTTTAATCTCTACTCAAATCTTTTTAAAACCAAAAATTGAATGATTAAAGTTTAAGTTGTCAATGTAGCTGTGTTAGATCTGATACCAATTGACAATATGAGGTCCTGTACAGCAGAAGGCTTCGACAATGCATGCTCAAATAGTTTAAGTAGCTGGTAAGGAGGTGATTAGGCAGGATGAGTCTTATGGCTGTAAGCCAAAAGTCCTCGAAGGATGGAAACTTGGGTGCAAGCCATAAGTCCTGGAAGGATGAAACTTGGGTGCAAGCCATAAGTCCTGGAAGGATGAAAACTTGGGTGCAAGCCATAAGTCCTCAAAGGATGGAAACTTCACTCTGCAGGGTAATAGTCCACAGTCATAAAAGAAGAATGCAAGTCCTGGCTAGGGACTTGCTTCCAGTCTTTGCAGGAATGTTACTCTATGGGGCTTTACTGATAGGTTTGAAATAAAAGGTGAATGGTGAAAGAAGTGGAAATAAGGTGCTTATTGGCTGTATCCCAAGAAAGTACTGTTTTTAATGATTCTACTAAGCTTGCAAAGGCCAGTGAGAGGCACAGCCTGTATGAAATTACTTTTTCATGATTCAGTATATTCTTTCTGGTAAAGTTTATTTATTAAAGTTATAAATTTGCAAATATAATAATATTAACATGTTTAAATATAAACTTATTAAATTATTTATATATTAATCGATAAATAAACACCACACAACACTAGTATGTAGTACACTAGCACAAAGTAATCTAAAAGTCATTAGAGAGAGAAATGCTTTATTCATCCATGCTGCCCAAATACATCAGGTTGCTACATTACACAGCATACTAATCAATCCGTTATCGGACATATATAAATTACATATATTTACATGATATAATAAAAAAGAAAGAAAACAGTTTGTTTTTTTTGCTCACCGTTTCCTTTTACAATCAATTTCAGTCTACACACTAAATACAAAGATTTCAATTCATTCATTTGTTCTCCCCTTTCTTGTCCCTTCCATTTCACCATTTCACAATTTTTATTTCATTTGATCGACAAATTCACTCTCCCCAATTCACCCTCTCAGATCCTCTCCAGTGACCCGTTAAACAAATTCACTATTAGACATTAATATGCGATCAAACCAGAGAAATAGTAGTCACAGCAGTAGATCTGTTTACATAAAAACAAACAAATAAATACATTTTACCAAAACAAAACTAATACATAGATTTAAAGGAAAATATAATAAAAAGTTGGTTAAAAGAAATACTTGAATAGACAAATAAGTTTAAAAAAAATAATAATAATAAAACAATTTAATGAATAAATAAGTTAAAACAGACAAATCGACAGGTCCATACACTAAAATAATTAATAATAATTAAGGAATAATTGTAATAATTAAGGAATATATACAATGTTATGTTAGTAACAAATTATAGCTCATACTTCTGATTACTTCATTTTATACATATTTAGAAGTACAGGAGTCATAAGTTTATCATAAGTGTAACTTTACTTGTGATATAGCTAAATCCCAATTGAACATTATATACCATAAGACATGAATCAATATTTTTGTGAAATTATATTTTATAAGCTATATCGATAATTTTCATTTCACAACCTAAACTCATGGTACAGTGCTTTGCTCTATGACTATTAGGTATAGATAAACCTTTGGGTTTTTGTTGTAAAAAAACAAACAATAAAGAACAATATAGCCTGTAAAATTTGATAAATATACAAAACTGTTGGTCAGTGCCTTATCACTTATGTGAATTCAATTATATAGTTCATGATAGTGAATCACTACTATTCAACTAAAACTAAAGCTAATTTAATGTGCTATAAAGTAGTTTATAACTCCTATATTCGTAGGAGTATTAGTTTCAATGATATTTGCTAAAATAAATTGATTTATAGTTGTTTGGACAAAATTTCATGTGCAAAATTCATATACATAAATTCCTACTCTTGGGAATATAAGTGTTATAAACTACTACATATATAGTACATTAAACTAGCTTTAATTTGAGCGCTGACAGAAATCTGCTCGTCTTACACTTCCTAAGATATTGTTTTTTATAGGAAAAAAAAGTCGAACAACTAGAAATCAAAATTTTGTCGAATATCAAGAAAACTACTAATTCT
>NW_027109179.1:812188-815695 GCF_000696795.3 Halyomorpha halys
ATCAAAATTTTGTCGAATATCAAGAAAACTACTAATTCTACGAAGATAAACGACATAAACTACTTTATAGTACATTAAACTAGCTTTAATTTGAGTGTAGGCGGACATCTGTACGTCTTACGGTTCCTGAGATATATTTTTTCATAAATCAAAAAATTTGTCCGAACAACTAGAAATCAAAATTTTGTCGAATACCTAGAAAACTACTAATTCTACGAAGATAAACGACATAAACTACTTTATAGTACATTAAACTAGCTTTAATTTGAGTGGCAATAGACATTTACAAATAGACAAACAAATAGTTTTGAGATATAGATTTCTCTAAATAAATTCACTGATTACTGATATTTCAATTCATTTTTTATGAAATGTTGCTTTTTAAAAAAAACTGTGTCTCAGGAACTATAAAACATACATAGAGCTCATACTTTAGCACATTTACTCTTGTTTAAATAATGTTCTCTTAGATTTTTTAGTGTTGGTAGTTTTAAAGATACAGAGCTCCGAATGAAAAAATAATTTTTTTTAACGTTTTGAATCATTTGTATTCCCTCTACCTGTACTTGGAAGACTCATAAATTTTGACTAGTAATTATACACAGTTTTCATTAAAGTAATAAAAAATCGGGATGAAGTAACTGCCTTTTTTTACCCCGGCTTTTGTACTAAATATATTTGAGCGGCATTGCCAAGTAGGAAATTTCTCTCTCCTAGATGAATGACGCGCTAAAAGCAAAATAGCAATATTTGGATATGTTGACATTGGAAATGAGAGTATATATATATAAAGTATATTAATAATAAAACAAATTTCTTTTACAGCTACAAAAAGAAACAAATTCCTTTTATAATATCACATTAAATATTACTTTGGTTATTCCATATGTAATAATCCTTGTATGGAGTGGAAAAGTTGAAATTAATTTCAGAAGGATATAAAATGATCCAATGCCTTTCTCATTTTATTGTGCGAGTATAATGCCCCAGCTAATAATATACGGTGACAACTCAATTGGAAAAAAATTCGAGTTCAAAATATTACTCTTTTCATGATGTTCGTTATATACGTAACGGACGATCAAATAATAAACAACAAAGGACAATTCCTGAAAGGAGAAGAAACCGGCACGTGTTAATTTTTTTTTTTTAAATATTTATTTATTGCTATTTACAACTGTACATTATAATACATTTACTAAATCTGATCTAAGTTAAATTGGAGTGTTACAGGCGCGTAGAGAAACTACCCATTGGTAGCACTCTAATGACATTTTACATTAGCTGGTCTCGTGTTAAAATTTTACGGTAGATATTTAACTGCTATGAATAATTTTATTCACAAAAAGATTAAATATTCATAATAATTCCGAATCACAGTGGGTAGAATAATTATTAATTATTCCTACTATAAGCATATTTTTAACTACTCAAATAAACTCATTATAATAAAAAACAAAATTCAAAGATGATGGTCGATGTGCGGTCAGAAAAAAGCTGTTGTGGCGACAGCTACTGCTCATTTAGCGCTATCCAGGGGGCACGTGTATCAATGATACGGACGCGAGCAGCACTACCCCCCGGTCAGAAAATAGCAAGAAATAGTTAGGAACTATTTGTTTGCTGACGTTTCGCTCCACTTTGTAGAGCTTCATCACGGCTAAAAGGATACATAAACTAAAAATATTTAGACATAGTAGGATAATATGACACAAAAAACTAAATTAAGGGTTAAAATATGTAAGGAACTCTAAGGACCCGAGTTCGAATTCGGCTGAGCAGAAAATTGTTTTCTGTTACACTGTAGCCCTGAGTCAACTCCTATGGGTTCTGGAGCTCTGCTAGGATCCACCCAGCCTCTTAAATTTGGTAAAAATCTGGCGGTCGAGCGTGATTCTGACCAAATCACCTTCTTGCACAACCGTATTTTTTATTTCGGTGATCATTGTTCATATAATCGTTCGTAACTCCTCTAGATTATATCCAATCCCTACGTTAATACATCTAGTACAAGAGCCGGGAAGAAAAAAAGACAGTTATTTCACCCCAATTTTTTATTACTTCCATGAAAACTGTGTATAATTACCAGTTAAAATTGATGAGTCTGCCAAGTATATGTAGGGGGTATAAAAAATGGCAGATTTTTAAAAACGTTAAAAATAATTACTTTTTCATTCGGAGCTCTATATCTTAAAAACTACCAACAACACTAGAAAATCTAAGAGAACATTATTTAAAGAAGAGTAAATTTGCTGAAATATTAGCCCTAATAAAGCTATATACGTAGAATAGCTCTCGAGATATAGCTTTTTAAAAGCAACATTTCATAAACATGTTTGGAACGTACCGAAATATCAGTAGTTAATTAATTTATTTTGAGAAATCTGTATCTCAGGAACTATGTGAGGTATAGATGTCTATTAGCACTCCAATTAAAGCTAGTTAAATTTACTATAAAATAGTTAATAACATTTATCTTTGTAGGAGTAGTAGTTTTTATGATATTTGACAAAATAAATTCACAAACTGTTAATTTCTAGTTATTCGTATAAAATGTTTTATTTTTGAAAAAATATATCTCTAGATCTATAAGACGCACATATATCTGCCAACACTCAAACTAAAGGAAATTTGATATACTATAAAGTAGTTTATGACACTTATCTTCGTAAGGATACTAGTTTTTATGATATTCGCGTATGAATATAAATTTGGCAAATGAAAATTTGTTCGAACAAATATAAATCAATTTATTTTAGCAAATATCATGAAAAGTACTACTCCTACGACGATAAACGTATTAAAATGCTTCATAGCCCATTAAACTAGCTTTAATTTGTGTGCTAACAGACTAATTACTGATTTTTCAGTACGTTCTGTACATTTTTATGAAATATTGTTTTTTAAAAAGCTGTCTCAAGAACTATTGAACGTAAATAGCTCTATTAGCACTTATGATTTAGCAAATTCACTCTACGTTAAATGATGTTCTCTTTGATTTTCGATTGTTTTTGGTAGTTTTAAAGATATAGACCTGCGAATGAAAAATTAATTATTTTTAACTTTAAAAGGATTTAGTGAATGACATAAATTCTTCCTTATTAAAAAACATTAGTTTATTTAATATCATCAGCAACGTTTCGGGAGATTTCCCCCATCTTCAGGCTGTTGTAACATAGTCATGCTGTAGCACAATTCGTAGATTTTGCAAGAATTTTGTATTAATATTATTCATATGGTCTTCATTCATAACCATATTGTTATTCTAAATTTAATAATCCTTTATGCTGGAAGAGTCTTATGGTATTAAAAGGATTTAGTGAATGACATAAATTCTTCCTTAATAAAAAACATTAGTTTATTTAATATCATCAGCAACGTTTCGGGAGATTTCCCCCGATTGTATTAATAATATTAATACAAAATTCTTGCAAAATCTACGAATTGTGCTACAGCATGACTATGTTACAACAGCCTGAAGATGGGGGAAATCTCCCGAAACGTTGC
>NW_027109179.1:815795-816716 GCF_000696795.3 Halyomorpha halys
AAGAATTTATGTCATTCACTAAATCCTTTTAATACCATAAGACTCTTCCAGCATAAAGGATTATTAAAATTATTTTTAACGTTTTTAAAATGTCTCCTCTTTTAACCTACATTGACAAATTTTAGATTATTAAAGGCGAAATATTAGTTTCAAATAAATCTTTCAAACATGTTATTTGATACCTCTGGTTCTAATTTGTTTGTGGCCTTTGGTGCAGTTAGTAGAGCGAGAATCCACAGTACTGTTTACTTTTGAAGCTTCAATAGATGTCGACATTCCTACCTCAAAAGGGATAAATAAACAACGGATCAATTGAAGTGAATATCAGTATTATATTTATTTACTTCTAAGGTTCTGTGCAAGTGAGTTGAGAATTTCCCGCCGTTGGAGCTTGTTTTGTGTACCACTATCAAAATTCTGCACTTTATATTTATTTCATAACACAAACGAATAAAATATATTCAGTATCAGCGTACTCAAATTTGTTTTATTAATTTCCACTATGGGAATTCACAATTTTAAAATATTCTATTAAACATACGAATACTTAAAATCATACAAATTTTATACATCCCGAGTGTATGTTTAAATGTTAAATTAAAATTATTGTGTGAAACAAAGGGGGGTTGAAAATGTGAGACCTTTCTCTGAATGAAACATGCATATATTTTCTCTTGAGCTCAAATATTAATTCCCTGGAGGGGCAGATCGTGCTAGTGCGTTAGTTTAAATATAATTTCAATAACATGATATAAGACAGAGCATACATGGGGTCTCATATGAAAAATGGCTTATCTGGTGTGTGACGTCTTCCAGTCGCTTTCTGGTGCAGGTTCAGCGGTTGGCGAAATGGTGAAAACCATGTATCCTCGCCTGGTGTCTGTTTTGTTTTATTTATTTAAGTGTTTCGACCACTAGGGT
>NW_027109179.1:817701-834247 GCF_000696795.3 Halyomorpha halys
TGTTATAGTACATAGTAACATTAAACACCTTTTAGTTATATAGATGAGTATAAAGAATTAGTTATATTAATTAAGGAGCGTATGTAAATACAATATTGTAAAAAAAAAAAAAAAAGAACTGGGATAAGAAGAAATATATGGAGAATATATTAATGTTACTCATCTATATAACATTCTTACCCGCTGTATCATTTATTTATTACTCATATTTATATGTATATAAATAACGTTATCTGTCTTTGTCCATATTTATGAATTAACTAGTTTATATTCGCATTTCATTGTTATGTATATTTCCAAAGTTTTTAGTCTATTATTTTTTTTCTTCTCTCTGAATGATGGTTGCTGTCTTTTTGTTTTTATAGCCCTGACGAAGACCTGAAAATTTGTTTGTTGTGTTTTTCAACTGACC
Organism: Halyomorpha halys; assembly: GCF_000696795.3. NCBI lineage: Eukaryota > Metazoa > Arthropoda > Insecta > Hemiptera > Pentatomidae > Halyomorpha > Halyomorpha halys. The sequence continues at coordinate 818,114 of NW_027109179.1, forward strand.
GCACCTCTCCCCTCTCCCATCCCTGACCATCTTCTCCTCTTATATATCTACGGTCAACTATCTTCACGTCATTATAAATCTTAAAATTGTTTTGCTCAATCCTATGAAACTTTTAAGATTTGTTAAATGGTCATAACTTAATGAAATGATTCATAGGTATTTAAATATTAATTGTAGTATGTAAATGTGTAAAAATCTTAAAGTGAAATATCAACTTTGTTGATTACAACTATATGATAATTGTTAAATGTTGATTGGAAATATTTTTAACTGTAGAACCAGATAAAGGGCAGAAGAGCCCGAAACGTTGTTCAGATGTAAAAAAAAAAATGTATAAGTGAAAATTAATTTCCTAAAAATAAATGAAATATATTTAGTTTCTAACTAAGTGGATTAAAGTTTTAATTAATTGCTTATTATAACTATTTAGTTTATAATGTTAAATAACATACTATAATAAAAATATATGGTAAAAAATAGAATTGTCTCCATCAAGACACAACCAATCTACACCAGCGCTGTAGGTAGTGAAAAAAGTGTAAAAACTAATTTCTGTTTCCTGAAAATAAACATAATAAAGTTCAACAAATAAACACTTTGAAATTTCAGTTGTAACAGTACAAATAATTATTTTATATTTAAATATATTAATTTATATCAAACTTTAATTGTATTCAATTAATCTATCTTCATCCTTAAATCTAGCAATTTCAAATTATTGTCGTGTCTGCTAGTTTCTTATATTTACCCATTGCTATATAATATGAAATCATCCATTATAGCGAAAAAGATTGTCAGGAAAGGATGTAGGAGGTATTTAAAGCCAACCTAAAAGAGAGAAATGATATATATGAAAAGATGCTGGAACAATTTCTACGAAAGAAGCTTAGCACTTACATTCCACTTAAATTATAAACATGAAGTATAAATACCAACTTGGCAGTTCTAAAAGAAGAAATAAAAATGAAAAAATTTAAAGAGAAACAAAGTAAAAGATAATATCGAAAAAGCGCTTGTTTTAACATAACGATCTTATTACACAGTCTATCAAACAACTAGAAAGCTCATTTCTAGACAATAAAGTACATTGTTATCTCGCCATATTATGAAAAGCTATTTCAATCTACATGTATAAAATGAAATAGTTCGAATCTTTATCTGCAATAAACTTTTGAATTAACCCGTCACTGGTAGCTAAGTCAATTTTAACACGGATGGCGGAGCATGATACTTCTTCTCACATTTCTTATTTAGAGCTCGTGAAAGCATTTTTTAAAATATAAAATTTAATTTGGATTAGGTTTATTTAAGCAAAAAAAAAGAAATTTTAAAAATTCATTTTGATACAAGAGGAAACTAGTTTAATAAAAAAAAACATTATTTTAAAATAGTAATAAACAAATAATAATATTTTGAGACAGATAAAGTTATGAAAATAATCAAAATACGGATCTATTATATTATAAGAGCATAACATTAATCTTAAAAAAAAAATATGCTCAGTCTGAAGAAATCTCTTGTGCACAACCGATGCAAGTGAACACCGTATGGCTGGGACATATCGGTATTTTTGCATTGGTGGCAATTCTTTTTTGATTTGTTTTTATTCGCTCTCCTTTGACAGAATGCACAATCCCTCCGTAACAGTGGGTGGGGTGCAGTGATGAATTGAAAACATTAAAAGACAAATTTTTATTATAAGGACTAATATACATTTATAGCATCGAAATACAATTCATAGTAAATAATACGTACCTAATCAAGTTCCTCTTCAAACATACATTTCTCTAGTTCTGTTATTTTTTCCCTCGAGAAAAAAGTATTTTTATGGATTAAATACACTTGGAGCACGTGAGACAAATCCTCACAACTTGAATATTTTTATAGCAGCCTCAGTCAATGCCTCATGAGAAGGGTATACTGGGGGTATTCATGATCTTTAGTTTAACATGTTAAAGCGTGTTAAATGGAAAAACATATGTTAAATGGAGAAATATTTCCTTCTTTTACCAAGTTAAAACGATATAACATGGTTGAGAGTCTGTTACTAGGTCTGTTAAATGGAGAATGACGTCACTAAATAGACCAGCTGAGCTTGTCACAGTTTTATTTGTTGTCGTGTTAGGTTACTTACTCGTAGTTTGTGTTTTGTTTTGTTTTTTTACTTTTGTCTTGTGTTTTGGACTTTTTAAAAAATATTATCAGTAACCAAACTTTTACACTTCTACTTTTCACTTATTTTAGGCATGTTGTAATAAATTACTGTAATCAAAACTTAGAAGTAAACAATAACAGGAAGTTTTGGAAGGAAAGGTTACTAAACAAGTTGCTCTGAAAATCCGCTAGGAGCTCTTATGCATTTATCATTTTACATGACTTTAAATAGGGCTGCTCACAATGCTATACTTATAACATTTAACATGGTAAAACATTTTACGAGAGAAAGAGGACTGGACGCATACTCAAAGCTGCTAGAGTGAAGGAGGGCGAGGTATAGGAGGCAGAGACTGTAAACTACAGATTCCAAGAAGATGGGAACTACTGTCTCCCTCTAGCAGCTCCCAGATCAGAAAAACGATTGACGTGAGAGAAATTCTCTCGCAGCGACCAATGACGGGTTGATAAGCTGGTTTACATGCTGTTGTTTTTTTCCGGTAGAAAAAAGTTATTTAAAAATTTAGGTTTTTTTTCGCAGTTATTATGTCCCAATACGATACGCCTTCTGAAGAATAAGATAAATATATTACTGATTCTATTAAACGATATTATATTTTTAAAATATGCATGTAAAAAAAAAATATTGTGGTTCGAGTAACGTAGATCAACATTTATTTTACGAAAAAACAAATCATATTCGCTTTTAGCATCGTCTGAAACCCTTCCCAAAAATGTTTTTTAACTTTATCTATACGGGTTTGTTTCCTCCTGCTATCCATTTTTTATATAATCGTTCATAACACCTCTGCATTTTACCCAATTACTCACGTAAATACAACCTTTGGAAAGCTGAATGTTTGCTCGTTTGACCTCCATTACCACCATTCAGATTTAATGCTCTTATAATGAGGAAATATTAATCTCAATTATGTTTATTCATTAACTCTTGAGGAACCGTTAGTGTATTCTTATAGATTTTTTTTTTACTGAAATATTATTATTTGCCTATTTGTAATTATAGGTACATGGTCGGAGTAGTAGTCAAAAAAGGGAAACAAAATGGCAGAAAAAACTATTTATTAAAGACCAAGGTTTCGACTCAGCAGGGCTGTATCAATGCCAAATGAAAACTAAATACAAACATTATTAGAATCAATGCATAGGAATTTATATTAAAAAAATAACTAAGTAAACGAACATTTTGGTAACAATAACTGTACTGATTGTAATTACAACCTTTTTTGATACTAATGTTCCTAGTTTCAAAAGGAGGGGTCCCTCCATCTGCTCCTATTCAACTTTGGAAGTTGTCTTGTAGGTTAAGTTCGACCAAATTTGGAACTATTCGTTCGGGATAAACGTGGAGCTTATGAAACTGTTTTTAGTAAGTCTATAGGCGTTAACGATTGGGATCTGAAATTGCAACATATAGTTTGTATCTAAGACGCCGATCTTAACAATTAGTTTTTTAACATTTATTTATTGACATTTACAATTGTACATAAGATACAACACATAAGATATAATGGTACGATACAGGCATGAAGAGAAACTATCCATCGATAGCACTCTAATAACATTTTTATAATATAAGGTCTTGAGGCCATCTTATTTTCAGGCACCTCGGAGGATTGTCAGGAATGAAAGAATAAGCAACTAATGGGTTCGAGTGGTTAGAGATTTTAGAATGGCAGGATTGATATCTGATTCGAGATATTGGTATGAGATCTTTATGGATCATTTTATTTATAACAAAGTAAGGAGAATTGAGGTTTTTACGAAGGATTTTGGATTTTAAGGATTGGATACGAGAGGACTTCGAAGTTTTAGCCCCAAAGCTCCACAACTCCATGTATGCCAAGATAGACTTAAAGTAGTGTAGATCAGTCTTTTGTGATGATTTGGAGGTTTAGATCGTTTGTCTAATAAGCGCTGTAATACTTGGAATCGACGCGCAATTTACTGTCTTTTCAGTCTTGTGAAATAGTGCAAGAGCCGGGAAGAAAAAAAGAAATTCAGAACTCACTTGCACAGAACGCTGGAAGCAAATAAATTTAACCCTGACATCCACTTCAATGAATCCGTTGTTTACTTATCCTTTTTGAGCTAGCAAATTCGACATCTAATTGAAGCTTCAACAAAAACAGCACCGTGGATTCTCGCTCTACATACTGCACAAAGGCCATAGTCAAATTAGAACTGGATAGTACAAGAGCCGGGAAGAAAAAAAGACAGTTACTTCATCCTAATTATTGATTACTTTAATGAAAACTATGTATAATTACTAGTCAAAATTAATGTCTGCCAAGTATAGGTAGGGGGATTAAAAAATTGGCGGTTGTTTCAAAACATTGATTTTTTATTCGGAGCTCTATATCTTAAAAACTACGAACAACACTGGAAAATCTAAGAGAACATTATTTAAAGAAGAGTAAATTTCCTGAAATATTGGCCCTTAAAGAGCTATTTACGTCCAATAGTTCTCGAGAAGCAAAATCTCTTAAAAATCTACTGAAAGATTAGTAGTTAGTTAATTTATTTTGGAGAAATCTATATCTCAGGAACTATGTGACGTACAGATGTCTATTAGCACTCAACTTAAAGCTAGTTTAATGAACTATAAAGACGTTCATGACCTTTACCTTCGTAGGAATAGTAGTTTTCATGATATTTGCTAAAATACATTGATTTATAATTGTTCGGACAATAAATTTGATTTATGAAAAACTTTATTTCAGAAACCATTGGACGCACTGATGTCTACCAGCGCTGAAATCAAAGCTCGTTAAATTTACTGTAAAATAGTTAATTATGTTTATCTTTGTAGGAGCAGTAGTTATGATATTTGACAAAAGAGACTCACAAAATGTTAATTTCTAGTTGTTCGTATAAAAAGTTGGATATTTGAAAAAAAATATATCTCTAGATCCATAAGACACACATATGTTTGCTAACAAGCAAAATAAAGGAAATTTAACTTACTATAAAGTACTTTATGATACTAGTCTTCGTAGGGATAGTAGTTTTTATGATATTCACATATGAATATATATTTGGCAAATGAAAATTTGTCCGAACAACTATAAATCAATTTTTTTTAGCAAATTTCATGTAAACTATTACTCCTACGAAGATAAACATCACAAATTACTTTATAGCTCATTAAAGTAGATTTAATTTGAGTGCTCAAAGACATCTGTACGTCGAATGTTTTTTGAGATATAAATTTTTCAAAATAAATTCACTAACTGATCTTTTAGTACGTCCCATACAACATTTTTATGAAATGTTGCATTATAAAAAGCTATATCTCGAAAACTATTTAATGTAAATAACTCAATTAGGGTTAACTATATTTTAGCAAATTTAAATGACATTCTTTTAGGTTTTCTTCTGTTGTTCCTACGTTTTAAGATATAGAGCTTCCAATGAAAAATTAGTTTTTTTTATCGCTTTGAAACAGCCGCCATTTTTTATTCCCCCTACCTATACTTGGCAGACTCATAAATTTTGACTATTAATTATTCATAGTTTTTATTGAAGTAACCAAAAATTGGGGTGAGATAACTGCCTTTTTTCTCCTCTTGGGCTCTTGTACTATAAGGATTCCAGGTTAGTCGTTTGTCAAGATTTTTTTTTTTTCATATTTTAAACATCTCTAATAATATTCTCAAACTACACCTCTATGGCTACTTCAAATTGAATTAGAGAGCGGTTTCCAAACTATTTTTTTTCTACAGAAATAAAAAAAATCACAGCATTTTTTTTTAGGCTATACAAAATTTGCATTACACTTGGTCTAAAAAAAAAAGAAAAAAAAAAAGGTCTTAGTAAATTATTGATTGCACTATATATTTGTTATATCTTAAACGTCTCTTATATTTTTTATAATATTTTGAAAAAAAAATTGCATTCGCTTGCGGCAACCCTAATTTATGTTACAAGAGCTCGGTGGAAAAAAAGTTATTTCCCTTCAATTTTTGATTACTTAAATGAAAATTGCGTGTAATTGTTAGTCAAAATTTATATTTTTCAATTTCAGGCGCTTTTAAAATATCTATAAGGCTTAAATATTAATAAATAAGGCTCGATTAAACTATCTTAAATTCTTCTCTTCCCGTCTTAAACTAATATTTCAAAAGTGATATAGGACTGTCGCACCCCGGGGATCTTAGCGGGGCGGGTACGGAGGGGAAGGATTGCCTTTTTTGTGTGTTATGATCTCCTCTTGTGAGATTGTGACATGTCGCACATCGGCCAACCTACTTGCTATTATTCTGTTTGAAAAGTCAGATAAGTAAGGCTACCATGGAGGGCGTGAGTGGAAGTTTTCACGCCGTTTTTCAATTTCAGACTCTTTTCAAATATTCCTCGATTAAACTATTGATAAAAAATTTGAGAAAAGTTGTCCTTTTTTAACAAAAGTTCACTGAATCTTTTAAGATAATTAGGATATTTAAAAAGATATTAAAAAAAGATGTAGTCTAGTACGACCCCCATAAAATGAAGAGAAATCAATATTTAGTGATTTATTAGTTTTGTGGCCAGACGGAATACCGATGCCAAATATAATGATCTTAAACAGGTATGGACATGCTGTGGGCCAAACTTTAATGTAGGAGGAATAACGAATTGTAGCTATTTCAAAATGTAAACGCTATGGACTACATTATAGTTCATTAAACTAGCTTTGATTTGAGTGCTAATAGACATTTGTACGTCAAATGATTTTCCAGATCGAACTGAACCTCGGAATGAATTTTTTTTTTTTATGTTTTGAAATAACCGCCATCTTGTATTGCCCATAACTATTCTTCGCAGACTCATCAAATTTGACGAGAGAATTAATATAGTTTTCATTAAACTCATAAAAAATTGGGGTGAAATAACTGACTTTTTTCAACTCTTGGGCTCTTTGGGGGGGGGGGGGTTTGGTTATTTCTTATTTATTTTTATAATTGTAAAATATGAAATTATATTGTAAGATCGATTGTAAGATCGAAACAGATATCACTCCATCCATTATAAGCTCCCTAACCACTCAAACCCCCTAGTTTCTAACCTTGCATCCTCTTCCATTCCTGGCAATCCTCCGAGGCACCTGAAAAGAAGATGGCCACAAGACCAGCTAATGTAAAATGTCATTAGAGTGCTACCAATGGGTAGTTTCTCTACACGCCTGTAACACTCCAAATTAACTTAGATCAAACTTACTAAATGTATTATAATGTACAGTTGTAAATAGCAATAAATAAATATTTTAAAAAAACAAATATTTTTATAAAGATCACTTCGATGTAAGTATAATACAAGATACAAATTGTAAGTTCATTAGAGGTTATATTTATTCCGAAAGACTAATTAAATAAGAAAAGTGTTATACATATTAGAGTGTCAGCAATACATATAGGATTTGTAGTAAATAATTATCAATTTGGAATATACGATACATGTCATATAGAGATGTTCTAAATTTTTTTAATTTATGGATGACAGAAAGCAGGGTTTGTTGCAAAAACATCAAATTTGTACTTTCTGCTGTAATGAAACGGTATTCCATGATTGTTTTTCAGTTTTTTTTTTTTAATGATGAAAATTATTTTAACACAAAAATAGGTAATAATTTAAAAACAGCTAAAAAGTGTGAAATGTTAAATCAGTATTTGAAGAAAATAGTCGTATGAATTAGACTGTACGAAGATAGTCCGTGTCGCGGATACAATCAAATTGTAAAAGAAAACTATTTATTGTTGAACAACACTTTGTCCTACTTCGCAGTGCTTCATCCGGGATGTGAGGTTGAAACAGAGAGGATGATTCTGTGTTTGTTTATTAATATCGGAAGAAGATAGTTGACCGTATTTAGTTGATTGTAGGAATATAGTCTGAGTGGCGGTCAATAAAGGTATCAAAATGGTAAAAGAAAACTATTTATTGTTAACCAAGGTTTCAAAGTCGTCCTCTCTGTTTCACTCGACAGCCCTGACGAAGCCCTGCAAAGTGGGGCGAAACGGTGGTTAACAATAAATAGTTTTCTTTTACCATGTTGATACCTTTATTGACCGCCACTCAGACTATCTTCCTACAATTTAAATTAGTGTTATTTGTTGAGGTCTAAGTGAGGCCACATATGAAACCATCGTGACGGCTACCGTCTTCCTTCTGTTGGTACACAGAATGGAAATCTTAGTTATCTTGTATCTATATGAATTAAAACAGATATTATTGGATTTCTAAATTGACTGGCAATCAATATTATATCAATTTTTTTTTTCTATGTCATCAAAATAATATTTTGTTTAATCACGTGTGGCTACATATAAAATATACAAAATTGAATTGTAGCTATCGCTGGTCTCTTGCCATCTCCGATATAGTCATATTAAAAAAATTGAACGAATCCCAATCTGGACCTCGCCTAAGCCGAATGGTGGAGATTAAATTTTTTTTTGCTGATCGCTTCATTACGCCTCTTTGTGTAAGTCTATCGGATCGTGATACCCCCCCCCTCTCTATATGTTCCTGAATACATGGATCTCGCAAATACTTTAATTTTATAAATAAAAAAAGGGAAAAGTAATTTTCGTCCAATTATTTCGATTGATTACGAGATTTCGAGAGCTCTAGACTCTATTAAGTTTCATAAATTATTAATTTTTAATTATTTATATAAATAATTAATCGTATAACTTCAAATTATAAAGAAGATGGTCAGGGACGAGGTTAAAAGAGAACAAAAATAGTTAACAACGATTTATTTGCCAACGTTTCTTCCCACTTTGTAGAGCTTCATTAGAGCTAATAGATACCATACAAAACAACAAAATATGTTTTGACATTGTAGGGTAATAAGGAACAAAAAGGTTAATCTATGTAGGATTGAAATTATGTACAAGTAATTGAAAAGAAAATTGTATACAAGTGAACGAAAAGAAGAAATAAAGATAGTATTAATACAAAATAAACAATAATAAGAATAAAAATAAAAATACACAAACTATTAGTTTAAAAATGAACAGGAGACGTAATAACACGTAAAGTATATATAAGAAAACAAAATAAAACAAACTAAAAGACGGGAAATAAAGAAGTAAGTTTAAACTAAATACATGTCGAAAAAAGGTAAATAAAAATAAAATGAATGATAATAATAAATGATAAATGAACAAATTAGAACCATCAACCTGTTCAAGTTGAGAGCTTTCGAGATTTTGACTGAAAATTGGAAGCGTACAGAGTGGAGGGGAGGCAACCGTTAACGGTTTTATTTTTATTTCAAATATGTCATGTATACAATATAGGTATAATAAAATGATTTAAAAGAAGTAAATAAAAAGGTGTAAACCTAAAAATACAGTATAATTAGATAAGAATAACAACCATTTTTGTATTGATGGTGACAATAATATTCCATCTACATTGATAATTGTAATAGTCAAGACAATATAAGTGACATGGTAAAATGTAAAGTAAAACAAGCTAATTTAAACAATGTGAAGTGAAAGTTTACAATGACCCAGTAAATGGGAAAATTAATAGAAACAATGGATAAATAAATATAAGTGAACAAAATAAAGTATAACAACAATAAAATATAATTACAAGGAATATATTACTACTAAAAATAAGTAATAAACTGAGGAAATGAGTAAAAAAAAAGTGATAGAATATTAACAAACAAGTGAAAAAAAGGATAATAAAAAATACTGGCGACGATAATGATAAGTGAAAAAAGTAATTGAAACAATTTGAGGTGAAATAAGTTGATAAAAACAATGTGAAGTGAAAGTAAGTTAATTTTAATTAAGTAACTAAAGTAAAGTAATTTGACTTAAATTAATTTTATTTTTATTTATCCTTTCTCGACATTTATTTAATCTCAACTTACTTCTTTATTTTCCGTCTTTTAGTTTGTTATATTTTGTCTTCTCATATCTACTTATCTATTTTGCGTGTAATTAAGTCTCCTATACATTTTTAATCTAATTGTTTGCATTTTTTTTTATAATCTTGTCATTGGTTATTTTATATTAATACTATTTTATTTCTTATTTTCTTACATTTGTATATAATTTTCCTTTTACTTTTGTTTATATAATTTCGGTTCTACCTTAATTTACATTTAGTATCTTATTATCCTACTATGCCAAAATATTTTTAGTTGTTTTTTGTATCTTGTTAGACCTGGTGAAGCTCTACTAAGTGGGACTAAATGTCGGTAAATAAATAGTTGTTAAATATTTTTATTCTCTTTAGACCATAACCTTGACCTTTTTCTTCATAATTTATTAAATTTAACTACCATGTAATAAAATAGGTCAGTTCGTATATATATAAGAACTTACTCCCTGAGTAATTGATTACTACATCTCAAAAACGACAATATCTGTGAAGTATATCATGAATAATGAATGATTCCCCTTATACTGTAGATAAACAATAAGTCTGAGTTTAAAAAAATATATATATCTTTATTTATTTTTTTAAAATAATTGAAAAACTTTACATTTCCAAATATTTTAAACGCGGTTTTAATATATAATTTCCTTGTCATCAAAACAGAACTAATACCATCTAAATTTGATAGTGTCGAGAGCAAGGTAAAGCATATGGATTTAGGGAAAACGATTATATCTTTGTGAGGAGAAGATAGTCTGGAGTGCGAAATACGCAAACAAACAAAAAACTTTTTTATTTCAATATTTCGAACTGAATTTTTAAGCCATCATTGGAGCTACGAAAACAAAAAAATATTACAGCCATAACTCAGAGAAATATAAAAATGAAAGGAAAATAATAAATAAACGTGGTAATATACATAACAATAAAATAATTAGATAGTAGATTATTGATAACAATAGAAGATGGAATTGTTATCAACTACTATATACTTAATTTATTTTTATGTATGTTCCAAGTTTGCTTGTTAGACCTGGGGCATTGTCTTTTTTCATTGTGTGGCGGTCCCACAAATTGAAAAACTTGAATATTAAGGGAATACAAATAAATTTAAGCCTGGCTGTATGGAATATTACAATGCCATCAAAATATTTTTTTTAAAAATTGCTTGTTTATTATTTTCCTTTTTTTTTATGTTTATCTGAGTTATAGTGGTTATATTTTTTTCAGCCCTGGTAAAGGCCTGAAATTCAGGTCGAAACGTCGGCACAAATAAATAAGTTTTTGTTTATTTGGAGACCGCAACCTCGACCATCTTCTCCTCATATTAATGTACGGTTAATAATAAACACCGCATTATGATTATATCTTTGTCTCTCTTTATAATATTAAAAAAAAAGCCTGGGTGTAACATACTTGCTGACTTATTAGTCACTATTTCAAAAAATAAAAAAATATAAAAAATTAAAAATTGCTATAAAATTAAAATAATTTTAAATTTAAATAATTAATAACCGGTTTTATAATAACTTTTATGTGCAATAAGGCTAGATTTAAAAAACAAAACATTTTTTATAATTAAAAAAAAGAGTGCATTGACAGTGTGTTATTAATTAAAGGAAGATGGCCAGAGTGAGGTAAAAATCTAATATAATAAATAATCATTATGAGCAGAGGTTTCACTCCATTTTGCAGGGCTTTATCAGAGATAAAAAGTATGAAATAGCCTTTTATTCATGCAATAAATTAAAATCATGCAAAATACAAAATAAAAATTTAAAGAAGATAGAAAAAATAAATAAAGGAATTTATACATATAATAGTTGAGAAAATATTAACTTCCATCTTTCTGTATCCTTTCCTGCATAGCCTTTCAGGAGTAATAGTCAGCACTTTCCGGGGTGACCAGCCCTATTGGGAGGGGAGTTATTTCCACTTCTCCTTCCAGACATCCCTTTCCCTAACAGCTCTCCATCAGAGGGGTCCTGTCATCCTCTTGAACATATCGCTCTATCTTTTCTTTTGACGTACTCATCTTCTTTTAAGGTCATATGGATTCCATTCTGTGGCAATTTTTGGCCATCTGTCATCTTCGCACCGAAGGAGCCTGCAATTTCCATTTTCTCAATCTTGTCATCTTCAGTGTTTCAGTGAGTTTCAGAGCTAAAAAAGTTACAAAAAACTAAAATAATGTAACTAAGTAAGGTAAAAAGATAATATACAATAAAAGAAAACTGAAGTATGACTAAAAATGATGTAAAATATGTGAAAATTTATATAAATATGAACAAAATAAAAATAAGATGATCAGTGAGAATTATAAATAAACAAGATATACTGAAAAGTATTAGACATATAATAAAAATGGAAATAATAAATAACATCAAAGAAAAATATAAAAGTGTAGAACACACTAAATGATGTCAAATAAACGCCAAAAAAATAATGAACAAAAAGAGGAAACCCACCTTCCAGAATGAAGGAAAGTGGAAGAATGCTTTTTGGCGGATGCAAGGTAGGAAAGTGGGAGAATTTGACGTCTAATAAATTAAGTTACATTTCAAAACTAAAAAATATTTATAATATTATTTTTATCTGTTTTTTCTCGTAATGGCGGATTAAGAACGGGGTGGGGACATGGTCCAAGTGCCAGCAGATTTATTTTAAATGTAATTAAATATTTAAGAATTTTCGCACAATTCTCGTTGTATCTAAGAGTACCGCTTATTGAGCTTCTCACAGAATGTGAAGTGGTAATTCCAATCCATTTGTTCCTGTCATTGTTGACTTGAGGATCAGCCCATTCGTCTATATTATAACTGGGGTTACCACTACACATTCCAGGACCCTGTGTCATAATAAAGTAGAAACTAATACTATTAATCTTTTAGTTTACTATCGGCTCCATTAGTTCGGGCGCCAATTCTTGATATTTCCAAAGCTCCGCACCGACGGTTAGATCTACTGTTGTTATCGTTTGGAATGACAGTATCTATTATCTTTGCTTTCTTTTCCTTCCTGTTTATGAGGAGTACGTCTGGTGTTTTATGGTGCAATATAATAATTTTTATTATTATATAGTTTATTTAATACATAGTAATATATAATAATATATAGTGCATTTAATTTATAAAATATATAGCAATTATTTAAATAATTTATTTTGACCTTTGGACCATCTTCCTTTTATTTAAAAAATAATAATTCTTGAAATAATTCGAAAACTATTCACTTTCTGAAACGTTATAGCCACTCATTTAAAAGATAATTATTTTATTTTAGTTCTCTACGAACCAAACAGCATCTAATTCAGACCGGTATTAACAAAGGTAGAAACCCATTGTTTAAGTATTTCCCAGGTTCCATTGTTGGGGAATATTAACCGAATTAATTATAATTTGCTGGTAAGCTGTTATGAATGGAGTGGACTAAATATAATGGATTTTAAACAAAGTGAAAATAAACCTCTATTCTCAAGTGAGTTATACACAACTGATCATGTATGATTAAAATTTTTACAATACGGGTTAGTTATAAGTTAAATTAATTTTGATTATTGATTTAAATGTGGTTACATGGAATAGTAGAAGATATTGTAGTTTACTTGGTGGTTGATTGGTGGCAATTGAAGTTTTGATGAAACTCTCCACCTTCATCCTCCATGTGGATTCTGTTTCTTCCCCTCGGTGCGGTGAAGGATCACCAACTCATTATGATTGTTGAACATGAGCGAAATTGGTGTCGCTTTCTGAAGGGACCTGTTCACACTTTGTTCAGAACATTGGGTACAGAGCCTTAATGCTTCACATGGTAGCATCCTGAGGTCTCAATCAAAATGTGTGAAAGGCGATTGAAGTGATTGTTATTCCTTTTCATATTTATAGAATGACAAAACTAAATAAATACACTTACAAAAACCATGGAGCAGCCTATAGGCTTAAGTGGCTGTATGTACCCAAAATATTGCGCATATGGATAAGTCGGTTATGCTCCAAAACAAATTTGGCTTGAAACACGGAACTAAACTGTTCCTTGATGCCTAGTATGTAAATTGCCTTTCTATAATTTGCTACTTTGGTTGTGAGAAAACACATATTTTAGTTCCCGCTTAAGTTTTGATTTTAATCTACATAATAATAAATTGAGAATTGGTTCCGATGCATTTAGAACAACAATGAATAATCTTTTTTTTTTTAGAAATAATTAAGTAAACAATAATAATACAGAAATTATGAACGTGATTTTCTAATGTACATATAAATATATTTTATAATCCAACAAATATTATGTTAATCATTTAATAATATTCTAAGCTGCTCCACCTGAGATTAAAGCCTCCCAGAAGAACAAGATGGAATAGACTGACTACAGCCTTAATGAAACACAGGAATATAAGTCTAACCCCCATCAAACCAATCCAGAATATGAAGGTATATGACAAAGATAGGCCTGTTAATAAAGAGAGGAAGAAGGAAAAGGGAGAACAAAAATCCTAAGGAAACAGAATGAATCCGAGAAGAGGAGACAAAGAACGAAAAACATTCGAAACTTACTGACTGGCTGGTATTCTAACAACTACAAAGGTCGAAAAGGCCGCCGCGTAGTTAGTCAGATAATACCTGAGAAACCGTGTGAACCTGTCAATACGGAATAGAGGGTTATCATTTACTAGTTAACAATGAATTTAACTTTCATACACGTTCAATATATGTTAACATGACCGCCCTCCATGGAAGCTTTACTTATCTGACTTTTCAAACAGACAATTATAGCGAATAGTTTGGTCGATGTACGACATGTCACAATCTCACAAGAGGAGATCATAACACAAAAAAGACAATCCTGAAATAGAATTTCGTTAAATACGAATTGAAGAGGCAGGTGCTGGTATCGCTACTTAGAGAAGCTCAACGACTGGATTGGTGAGACCCCAATTCTGTGGGAGACTCGATAGAAGAGTGGAATGGATGGTGGTTCCTCCCAGACTACTGGGTTTCACAGGTCGCAGTAGGACAAGAAGGATTCCGAGGAAATCTGATGAGCATCGGAAAGAACATCGACTACCGGTGCCCAGCAAAACATGTAGTAGTGGATTGTACGGGGCTCTTCACTCTTGCCGAGTCTTCAACACCACCACCACCAGCAGAACGGTCCCTCCCCGTTCTATTTCATCACTGGGCTATACTGTTAATAATGTTACACTGCCTTCAATGATTTGATTTTGATTTTATTTGTGAAAGACATTCAAATTCATAACATAATATAAAATAATAAAACAAAACCTGAGTCGAGTGCTCCATTACAAAAACAATAAACAAAGATAAAACAAGTCCTCTATAACAAAACAATAAAAAAAGACTCGATATCACACAACTTTTAACATAATATTTATTACTCCATTATATTTAACTTAAAATAATGAGAATTCTTTTAAATAAATGAAAGCGTGATATAATTGGCTTCGAAAACTATATACATAATAGAATTTATGTGTCACTGATTAATTAAACTTATTACATACTGTTACAATGTAAATATATAGTCTGTTAAATTTGGCTTCTCTATCAATGTTCAATTTATTTTCAAAGTTTTCTAAGTCGCAAGATACGGATACGGGTGGCTTTAAGATGTATTGTCTATTTTCTTTAAAGGTGGAACAATGTAGGAGGATGTGGAACAAACTATAGTTCAAATAACTTTTGCAGAATGGTCGGAGTACTATTATATGGGGTGAAATCGTGTAACCATGATGGGAGTACGAAATTATCTTCTGTTAGCAACGTCTCTACAAAACATTACTCTGAGTTCCATCTAATAACTTCACATTCATTACTGGTAAATTTAAATAAATTTTTAAAAACATTTATATTGCACAATATCAGTCTACATTCTATTTTAGAAAAATATTAATTTTTTTTTTTTTTTTTTTTCGCACCCTCCATTAATAAGGAAAAGGAAAGTAGGGTAAATCCAAAAATGTTTAGGTTGATGTTATGCATCCTTTTACTACCAGGGGTATTATAAGGTATTGATTCTATTGTGCACTGTGTGTGTATAGTTGAAGGCGCCAAGTGCGCG
>NW_027109179.1:836285-837879 GCF_000696795.3 Halyomorpha halys
TCCATAGGCCAATGCCTGACAGTCAGTTACCGTGTGGAATTCCCTGGTGAGGAGCAAGTCCAGTGTCGAGGTTCTGGATGGGAAGCCTGCATGTCGAAAGGTGTGTACTCCAGGATGGTAGACAGCAAGCGCGGTCTTGGTGATGTACGTCCCCATGGGGTTATTGCTGTTATTTTTTTTTTTTTTTTTTTTTTTTTTTTTTTAAGAAAAATATTAACCTTATTGGAAGCCTTGATATTGGTTTTGAGACCGAGTGACACAGCGAGAGTGACCGATAAGTTGTGAGGTAGGTATCTGGTCATTTGATACAGTTGTAAGACTCCTAGACCGAAATCTGAATTGAGCCAGTCTTTCTTCAGCTTTCCTTTGTATAATATATGAATGTTTTGAATGAATATTTTCCCCTTCTTCCCTTTCCTCTAATGTTTTATCGTGATTGATGAAAATGGTTTTACTATTTAGTATTTCTTTCTGCCTAAATATTTCCTGTTTGAGATTATTGTTATTTAGTGACACTAATATTGGTCATTTTTTTAATCGAAAACAATTATTTACGGCGTAATCAAGGAGACTTATATTTGCCTGGTTCAAAACCTCTTTAACTTTTCCCAATGCATTTTCATTGTCTGTGTGGGGGACATTATTAAGAACAAATTATTTTTCCTGAGCTGCCGTTTCAAGAAGTATATTTCTTCTTGAAGCTTATCGGTTTTTTCTTCTGGTGCAGTGCAAGTGTTTTTAATGGAATTTAGTTCCTGAATAAGCTCAGCATTTATTTTATTATTCTTTTCAATATTTTCGTTCACTGCCTTGATAGCTATCATTATATCTTCGTGAGTAATGCCCATTATATTTATTAAATGATTCGTATTTTTAATCAGACGGACAAATTATAATATCCTTCTATAACCACTCGAGCACTAAAGACGTATTATGTTTGTCAACAGCCAAGATAGTGATGGTAAGTAGAGGGGAGCCTAAGAGGTGGATGTGCACGAGGTCTAAAGATAACAGATACCTTAACTCTTACCTCGATTAGATGTTTTCTTTATTAGAAAAAACTTTCTTAAAAAGTACTATTGTCTTATAAAATTTCACTAAACTGAAGACTATATTATAATAACTAAATGGTAAAAGAATTGTCGTATGGTTTGACATACTAATACTAGAACTAACGAAAAATTGCAGAGAGCCACTAATGAGTTGTTACTCCGACCAATACCAGCACTAGATTCTCCTAGACTCCTCCTTCAGTGTACCCATCATACTTACCTAAAAATGTCACTACAGCAACAAAAGGATATCGATAATTTTGATGAATAAGTTATTGTTTCTATATGTTTTTTTTATTATAAAAAGGAGAAAATAAAAAAATCTAGAGAAACAAAAACCTTTAAATGATCTTTTTTTTTTTTTTAAATATTTATTTATTTCTATTTACAACTGTACATTATAATACATTTAGTAAATCTGATCTAAGTTAAATTGGAGTGTTACAGGCGTGAAGAGAAACTACCCATTGGTAGCACTCTAATGACATTTTACATTAGCTGGTCTCGTGGCCATCTTCTTTTCAGGCGCCTCGAAGGATTGT
>NW_027109179.1:845839-846364 GCF_000696795.3 Halyomorpha halys
TTTACTAATATCCCCATAGATAAAGTTTTATTTTTAGTAGAATTAAACTGGTCCCCCATTGAACCACATACTTCTCTAGACCTTCCTTCCTACCTCAAGTCTCTCCAACTTTGTTGCGAATCCGGCTACCTCACATTCCAGGGTCAATTTTTTAAACAAATTTCAGGCCTAGCTATGGGTAATCCTTTAGCCCCCGATCTCTCTAATATCATACTTAATGATTTACTTAACTCCGTCACCCCACAGTTCACTAACGACATCATTTTTATTAAAAAATATGTTGACGACCTTCTCTTAATACTGAATCCCAATAAAATCACCGATATCTTATTTGCCTTCAATTCCTACCATCCTCGCTTACGTTTTACAGTTGAATCGGAAACTAACAATTCGCTACCATTTCTTGACCTCCTCATCATAAAAAACGCCAATAATACTATATCCACCGATTGGTACTCAAAACCAACTTACTCAGGAAGACTTTTAAACTATCACTCCCAACATCCGTACCATCAAAAACTAAAC
>NW_027109179.1:846414-848994 GCF_000696795.3 Halyomorpha halys
CAGTAGGTTTACGACGAAGTGTAAAGGTGATTTGATTCGATTTGTTGGAATCTATCTTAATCCCCCAATTACGACACCATTCTTCGAGGGCTGTGATATGGGTTTGGAGAGTTTTGGATACGATTAATGGGTTATTATTAACAGCGAGCACACATGTGTCATCAGCATACGTGGTGAGGATAGTGTTAGGATTGGTTGGAATGTCAGCTGTATAGACGGTGTAGATGAAGGATACTACCTCGAGGAACACCAGCGGATTGAGAATAGAGGGATGAATTGGAACCAAATGATCTTTAATTACGTTTTTTATCGCTGTACATAGTTTTTCTATTATAATAATAATACATTTTAACGTCATACATTTTTTTTTCTCCCAACTATTCGGCAGAGTCATTAATTTTGACTAGTAACTATATATATACAGTTTTCATTAAATTAATTAAAAATTGGGATGATATGACTACATCTTTTTCACACAGGCTCCTGGACCATGCCCTGCAATCAATTGATTTTAGTGGCGAACTTTTTTATTTTTGTAACAAGACTTTTTTATGGTACGCATGCTTACACATATCACTGTTCCATATTGCCTTTAAATGTGGGAGATTGTAATGTTTGACAATAACCATATTTTGCTCCTAGTAGCGAAAAATCACCTACAGTCTGTAAAATTTCGCAAAGTTCGGTAACATAATTTATCAATACTATCTGTTCAAGCTGTAGACCTGTCAGAACTTGGTGGATAAAGTTTTCTCAACTGTGTAAGTGACAGTCTTGAGGTGCGTTAAATATTTCATTCCCAGATGGTCAAGTTGGACAAAATTTTGTGGCCAACAACATAAAATTACAAACTTAAATTGTAAATATTTTTTTATAATATTATTATACCAGAAATTATATTTTTTTCTAATTTGCATAATATTTATTTTTAATTTTTTTTCTTGCCTTGTTTTTCATTGAAAATATATACAGCCTCAGAGTGAGAATAACTAGATTAATTTCCTGGGGCTTGCGTGAAATAAATATTGACTGACTCGGGTAGGATTCGGATCCACATCGTTTTAACCAACCACTGAGACCCTCGCTCCAACATTTTGGCCGTCATATCCTCAGGTGATATAACTATGAGAATCTATAAAAAAATAATAGGTATTTTAGCTATTTCAATGCACCTAGATAGTTTCATATGAACAATTGTTTAAATGTTAAGTAAATAAAAATTAGACTGTTGCCAAAATCTTACTCGTTATAATTATTTTGTTCAAGGCTTTGTGGAGTTTCAGTAAATGATATGATTTATAATTTGTATAATTCTAATTACGGAATGAAAAAGATAAGTAAAAAAATAAAATACATATTTTATTTCAATTGAATATGCATTACCACTAAATAAATGTCATGCCAAATCCATTAAAAATTTTTTTGTGTGTAATTTAGACTCAATATACTCAGAAACAAAAAGAAGATAAAAAAAAAAATTACTTAGTATATAAGTATTGAAGGGTTGTCATTTTTTTTATGATAAATTTCTGAAATGTATACCAAGATAAATGATAAATTAATAGGATTCCTGAATAAACTATATTGCGGGTTTCATCTTCCGTTGATAGTTGGTCCTAGTCCGGCAAGTGGGCCTCCCGATCCTTTTAGGGAAGAAATTGAGGACAATAAATATGAACCGATCCATTTTTTAAACCTACTTTTCATTACATTTCTATTATTATTAACAGCACTTTTTGAATTTTTAGAAATACGTCTAGGAATAAAAAATCGACTGAGGAGAATCCTGGGTGAGGAGGGTTTTAGATTCGAGGCATGAGGCAAGTTTCTCCCTTTGACCTCCCCCTCCCCCGTTTCCTGCCCCTAACTACCCTGCTAGAAGCGTCAACATGAAGTAAAGTTCCTTCATTCTAAACCAAACCTTAGCCTACAAGGTCTTGACAACGGGTCGAGCTCGTGGGCTCTGCATCTATCCTAACTACCTTAATCTGAAAACCGGTTTTGGCTGGCTTAATAAGATTGTGGCAGAGAAATTATTAATATACGACATATAGATATGGTAATAAATTAAGTATTTGGTTCTAAAAATATAGTTCCATATCTAATGATCCTATTCATCGTATGGAACATAACGTATTTGCATAAATTACAATGGAGGGGTTTTCATGAATTTGATGTGTATAAATATTGGTGATTAAACTTGGTGATGTAGTCAGGAGTCTTCCTCACCTTTGCGAAACTCCAATAAATAAATGTTACTTCCAGGAATGTTACTTCATGGGCCTTACTGATAAGTTTGAAAGAAAAGGTGATCATTAGGAACAAGCATGAAATAAGACACATCGGATAAAATTAAAGCTAGTTTAATGGACTATAAAGAAGTTTATGACCTTTACCTTTGTAGGATTAGTAGTTTTCATAATATTTGCTAAAATAAATTGATTTTTAATGAGGTGTAGATAGTTGACCGTAGATTAATGCTTGAAGAAGTTTGTCGGGGGGTGCGGTCAGCAAAGAACAACATAAATAAACAAAACCATATTTATTTATTTTATGCCGACGTTTCGTCCTGAGTTTCAG
>NW_027109179.1:851064-864099 GCF_000696795.3 Halyomorpha halys
AATTTTGTCCTATTCAATTATCAGTTATCATTTATGATTTAATTCAATATTTTATATAATTCTAAATTTGTTTGTATACTATTCCTTTTCCATTGTATGTTACTCTAAATGTTGTTGTTGTCTCTTTTGTTCTATAGCACTGAAACTCAGGACGAAACGTCGGCATAAAATAAATAAATATGGTTTTGTTTATTTATGTTGTTCTGTGCTGACCGCACCCCCCGACAAACTTCTTCAAGCATAAATTGATTTTTAGTTGTTCAGACAAAATTTCATATGCGAATATCATAAAAACTACTAACTCTTCGAAAATACGTGTCATAAACTTCATTACCCTACGTTAAACAAGCTTTATTTTGAGTGATAATGGATATCTGAGCTTTTAATACTTCCTGAGAAATAGTTTTTCATAATGCAAAAAAATATGTCTACTAGAAATCAACATTTTGTGAATTTATTTTGTCAAATATCACGAAAACTACTTCTCTTATTCAAGATAAACGTCATAAACTAGTTTATAGCACATTCAACTACCTTTTATATGATTGCTAATAGATATTTGTACATCAACTTGTTTTTGAGGTACCATGCCGTTTTTTATTTCCCCTACCTATACTTGGCAGAGTCATCGATTTTGACTAGTAAATATACATAGTTTTCATTAAAGTAATCAAATATTATGGTGAAATAAATCATTTCTTTCTCCTCATGGGCTCTTGTACTTATTTTTTTACTTGTAGAAAGTTAAAGACATTTGAAATAGCTATCTATGTCTATTATAACTTATTAGCAAATATGTACGTAGAGGTGCTGATTTGGGTGATTCATGTCGTGATGTGTCTTTGCTGTGAGTGTTGTCGTAGTCGTGGAGCTTCTGAAGAGCCCTTCTTAGGACCTCTTTTCTAGCCCATCATCTTACTTCTGCCCTCTGTACTCTGTTTTCCTTGTTCGACTTTACTTCTGCCCCCACTTGTTTCAAAAAGGGGCGTCGCCTTTTGGGAATCTTTTTTCCTCATTGGCTATTATTAGAAGAATACGTTACAAGGGGCTGACACTAAAGTTTTTGGTGCAAGTGTTGTTTATAATTGTCCTGCTTACCGACGAAGCCAGTAGGCAATATCTGTTTTTAATAGATTTGTTCAGCAAGGACTTTTTCACCTGTGCCCATTAATAACCTGCGAAGACCCCTTTGTTAACAGGTATCATACCTGGCACAGGTATGACAAGATATATGGCAAAAACTTTTATAATATTAATAATTGTTAATTCCCCGATACATAGCAATATGAATCAATATTTTCCTATTTTAAGAAATATTTTTAATTTAATTGTAACAGCGATTGGTATTAAGTTTCTCCTGTATTCTTTTATTTTTTTCTTAAATGGTGAATTGGTTAGCTTTCTCTTTGGACAGATTATGTGGGACCCAAACTCCTTCCCAATTTGCTGCGAATGTTCTTGGATGGTCGACCAAGATTGGTTAAGACTGTTATTTTCTCGATTTTCTCACACGCATAGCTTCTACTCCGCCCTTGACACGTCATTGTTGATGGTATTCCTGATCGATAGGAGGCGGAAGATCAAAATTACCGGATTTGAACTTGGAAAAGTATTTATAGCATTTTCCTAATGTATTTGGATAAACATCGCAAATATTTTTGATAACAAATGTTGCGTTGCTATCCTTACGAAACTCAGAAAGCATGCATGCCGGATTAGTACCTTTCCTGATATTTGGTGGCCATTTCACATAAAAGGGCCAAAAAATAATTAATTAAAATATTTACAACTAAAAACTCACTATAATCTTAGTATGTCTTTGTTATAGACAATGAACTGACAAATGCAATCAAATAGAGACATGCGCAAAAATCATTACTTTGTGGTCCCTCTATATATTTTGGGATAGTTGCCCTTGACTCGTTACTGAGAATATGGATATTATTATTAACGCCATTAGTTAAGGTTCAGAGATGTAATGATCTTCAACTGGACATGAAGGCCATAAATTAGCAATGGGTAATATCTCGATTCAATACTCGATATGATAGTCTCTTCATCTTTTCATAATTTCTTGTTCTTTTGGGATTGGACACATATTAATAAAATCAACCTGGCAAGGAAATATACGTATATTTAGGTTTAAACTTGGAATGCCAAAGGAATGAGCCGTAAGAACTCTACTTTTAAATACTTGGGATGGAAAAAGGAAGAATCACTTCTCGGAACAATTGAGGCAATTCTCTTCATTTATTTCTTCTTCAAGGAGATAATCTTTTTGAAATTGGAATGCTTTATTAAATTTTCCAGGTACGAGAGGAGTTCGAATCCAACAGCCCTCACTGATTATAAATGTCAAGGGAAAGTGTTATGTAAAAGGTACCTAATCCAGGGATCATAAAGAAAAATGACTATGAGTTTTTATTTAATGATTTTTGTTTTACTCAGATATGACTAAGACCATTCAGGCTTAGAATTCTTCATGTGTTATGATATGAGTAATCATGGTAGAATGGGTGGAGACCACTTTGACACATGTATTCCTCTTAATGGAATAAGGAATAAACCATTAAAACATTTGCCAATGAGAATTTGGAAATATATATATTTTGGGCTGCAGCAAAACGACCAACTACTTCAGCACAAGAAAAAATTAAATTTTTCATGACAGTACTGTTACACTATGTATGGCGCAATAGTGATGAAGCAGTTGTCATACAGTAGTGTTGTAACTGTCCCACTGTTTATAACTACTGAATATAACTAATTCAATCCATCTGAATTTTTTCAATACCATATCCATATTACAGATGTGTGATATATATATAATTTTTGAGTTGTGTGATTATACATGCATTTAGGCTCAATAACTGCTCATATTTTTCATTATTCTACAAAAAAACAAAAAAAAAAAAAGAAAAGATTTTTATATAATTATTTCTATTGTACCTAAACCCCTTCCTAGTTATTCCTGACATTCGAGGGGGGTTATTAAAGGTAGCTAAACTATTCGAAACAGCGCCGCCATAGTTCTCAGATTGCTAAGACCTGCCTCTCAGTCTCCTGAACCACGGACGGCCCTATATCCCCATTGTACTATCAATTGGTATATAATTATTCCCATTGTATTATCTATTAGTATATAATTATTCCCATTGTAGTATCGATTGATATATAATTATTCGCATTGTATTATCGATTGGTATATAATTATTCGCATTGTATTATCGATTCGTATATAATTATTCGCATTGTATTATCAATTAGTATATAATTATTCGCATTGAATATATCGATAGGTATATAATTATACCCATATTACTATCGAATGGTAGATAATTAACCCGATGTTACTATCGTTTGTTATATAATTAACCCTATTTTCGATTGGTATACAAATATTTCTATTGAACTATAATACAATATCGAAATGAGTAACCTAGCAAAAATCGTTAAATATACCTATCAACAAATATATATCATAATTATTTATTGAGCAACTTCGTTTTTCACATCTTAAAACCATTTAAACAGAAATTTCCACAGAAATCTAAAAATTAAATTTTAGAGCTAAAAAAAAAAAAATGCTTATCGTATTTTGCTATTTTGAATTCATATAAAAGAAATGCCAGAATTAAGCCATAAACCACTTAGAAACGGTATTGTATGTCATAATAGAATTAAAAATTGCAGATTTAATGCTAATATTACAAAATGAGTTTAAGTCTATTAAGTAAAAATGAGTTTCCACCAGCGGAGTGATGATCACCTTCCTGCCTTTCTTCAGAAGGTTGTTGAGTGGGACGAGGTACTCAGCCATTTCTGAAACAAATCTCCGGTAATAATTTAATGTTCCCAGCAACCTCCGAACTCCCTTCACATCCCTAGGCTCTGTCATCTTCCCTATAGCTGCGACTTTCTCTGCGTCGGGTTTAACTCCTACCCTGGAAATCGTGTGGCACAAAAAAATTATTTGCTCCTGCCACAACGATGATTTATCTGCCGATAATTTGAGCCCAAATTGCCTGATTCTCTGGAATACGCTGTGTAGATGTTGCACGTGTTCGTCTTCATTTTTACTGAATACTACCAGATCATCCATATAGATCTGACAAACAGATTCGTCAATTCCTCTTAAAAATTCGTCCATAAGGCGCTGAAAAGTTATGGGAGCATTTTTGAGTCCAAACGGCATTCTTATAAATTCGTAGTGGCCCCTCTCGAAAGTGAATGGCGTCTTATATTGATCCTTAGGGTTCATTTTAATCTGATGATATCCGGCCTTCAAGTCTAATGTGCTGAATACCGTTGACCCACTCAGCCTGTCCAAAATATCTTCAAATCTGGGGATCGGATACTTCTCGTCTATAGTATTCTCGTTGAGCTTCCTATAATCTATCACTACCCTGTACATTTCGTTAATTTCACCAGGCGCGCTCTTCTTTTTTACCGCCCACAATGGACTATTGTACGGGGATGTACTGTCAATAATTATTCCCTGGCGTTTTAAACTTTGAAGCTCTTCCCTGATGTGGTGACGTAGCGCCTGCGGGTATCTCCTCTCTTTCACATAAGTGACCTTGTCTTGTTTCAGTGTGATCTCATGTACCGTCCTCCCTGTTGCCCCGAACTTGTCTCCTTCTTTAAAAAAAAATCTTCATATTCCCTCTTAAGCCTCTGCCTCCAGTTCTCGGC
This sequence comes from Halyomorpha halys, assembly GCF_000696795.3. Taxonomy (NCBI): domain Eukaryota; kingdom Metazoa; phylum Arthropoda; class Insecta; order Hemiptera; family Pentatomidae; genus Halyomorpha; species Halyomorpha halys. The sequence continues at coordinate 855,760 of NW_027109179.1, forward strand.
CTGATTAATTGCTCCGACCCGTGCGCCCCCAGTTTTCTCCTGTCGATGACATTTGTACATTTTACCCCCCAACATAATTCTCCAATTTCCCTTGATATTCTTAACCCAAACACCCACCTTTCCTAGCAGGTCATACCCTACAATCACTTTGTATTCCCTCGGTATACTCTCAAGTTCTCTCTACTAAATCCCCACCGGGTCAAACTTATCTCTACCTCCTCCTCTACCACCCTGGGTGATTAAATTACAATGAAATTTCTGAATTTTGAGTATCCTATCTCCATCACACAGCTTTTGCAAGGTTTCTTGGCACATGATGGTGTTGGAACTGCCGGTGTCCACCAGGCACCTCACTCCAGCTCTCTCTATTATAGGCAGACCGCACGCTCTTTTCTCTCACATTATAATTCAGCAGTGTGCGGTCGCTTCTCCGCTGACAACCCCTTCTGATGTCTCGCGTCTTCCTCTCTCCAGTCCCTCGTCTCCATTCTCCTCCGTTCCCTCGCTTCCATCCTCTTGTTTCTACCTTCTCCTTTAGACTACCTCGGTTCCTTAGCTCCTCGACTTCTTCTTCGGTCTCTGATGCTCCTGATGCTTGCGTAGATTCTTCTGAAGATCTACTGAACCTACGGTGGCTTCTCCGTATCTGTTGGGCGTTGATCTCCATTGGTTCGCCCCGGCCCTCATCTCTTCTTCGTTACAAATATGGGCACTGTTTGGCAATGTGCCCCTCATTGCCACATTCAAAGCACCTCGTGCGCGGGCAATGCGCCACTAAATCTCCAATTTTACCACATCCGTGACACTTGCGGTCCTCCCGCCGACTATTGTTTCTATGTTTAACTAGGCTTCTTCTATTTTCTTGGTCCATAGCTCCCTCTCTTAAATTTTCTTGCGCACCTTTCATTATATTTATTTCTTTATTTACATGAACCCTATGCTTATTTTTTTTTTATTATATATTTTGTATAATCCTTACCTCTACAATATTATTTTTTTTCTTCTATTAGTATCAATCAACTACTATTTACTTAATTTATTACTATGTATATTTCCGAATTTGTTTATTATTATTTTCATTTTATTTTTATGTTTCTCTGAAGTAAAATCATTATCTCGTTTTGTTTTACAAGCACTAATGAAGACCAGAAATTCAGGTCTAAAAGTCAGTACAAATAAATAGTTTTTGTTTATTTATGTATCTTTGCTGGCTACACCTCCCGACCATATTCTTCTCATGTCAATGCACGGTAACAATTGACGACCCAAATTAGATTTTACATGGCTAATAAAAATAATAAATGGAACAGATACAAATCTGAAACTATAAGTGGGTTCCATCCCCTGCATGCAGGATATTGCATGAATGATTACCCCGAAAAATGTTTTATGATTGATTAAAATAATGAATTTTTGAATCAAATAAAAAATAGATATATACAAATAATATTCGATGATCGATCAAGTTATTTATTCCTTCCATTAAAATTAATTTACCAAAGAAGACTCAAAATATTACATACTTGTTTCACTCAATAAAATTACATATCTCTTAAACCAACAACGAGATAACATTATAAAATAACAGTTATATCCCTTCATGACAGCAATAAATTATGGTTTATCTAAAAACTTATCAAGGTCGTAATATATGTTGGCATCCTATATGAATAAATTGGAAGACTATATTAAATTTTACAACTTTTTTTACTTATGGGACACTTTTGTAAATATTTCTACATAGCTAGTGGTGCGTTATTACACTAGATGATGTACATAAACAGATCATAACATTTACGTAAAAAAAAAAAAAACTTTAGCAAAATATATTAAAAACATTTTTTTTTTTAATATTTATTTATTGCTATTTACAACTGTACATTATAATACATTTGGTAAATATGTAGTATGTTTCATATACACTTGAAAATCTTGGGAAGGAACCACCCATTGGTGGTAGTTCAAACATTAATTTAAACTAGAAGATCCCGTGGTCATCTTCTTTTCAGACGCCTCGGAGGATTATCAGGGATTGTTAAGGATGAAAGATTAAGAATTAATGGGTTAGGATGGCTTAGGAGTTTGGAATAAAAAGACGCATATCTGTTTTGGGTCAAATCTGCAACGAATGGATGTTAAGGTCTTTATGAATGAGTTTATTTGTGACGTAATAAGGATCATCAAGGATTTTATGATCTAAGTTAAATTGGAGTGTGACAGGAGTGTAGAGAAACTACCCATTGGTAGCACTCTAATGACATTTTACATTAGCTGGTCTAGTGGCCATCTTCTTTTCAGCCGCCTTGGAGGATTGTCAGGAATGGAAGAGGATGCAAGATTAGAAACAAGGGGGTTTGAGTGGTTAGAGAGTTTATAATGGAATGAGTGATATCTGGTTCGAGCTAGATCGGTTACAAAGAGAATATTAAGGTCTTTATGTATGATTTTATTTGTGGCAATGTAAGGAGCATTGAGGATTTTACGAAGGATTTTGGATTGTAAGAAGGTTTAGTGGAATCCCAAAGCTCAACTCCATATGTCCAGATTGGCCTTATTACAGTCATGTAGATCAGTCTTTTGTAATGTGTTGGAAGTTTAGACAGTTTGTCTAGTAAGTGCTGTAATAGTCGAAATAAGAGTAACATCATTAAATGAAACTGTAGGGCAGTCAGTAGGTTTAAAGGGTAAAGATGATTTGATGTGATTTGTTGGAATTTGGGATTAGAGATTTTGGGATACGATTAATGGGTTATTATTGACAGCGAGCACACATGTGTCATCGGCATATGTGGTGAGGATAGTGTTAGGATTGGTTGGAATGTCAGCTGTATAGTCGGTGTTGAGGATGGGACCAAGGATACTACCTTGAGGAACACCAGCGGACTGAGAATAGAGGGATGAACAGACTCGATCAAAAGCCTGTTCTACATTGAAAAAGACTCCCGCGCTTAAAAACATTAACATTTATTTATTTTAAAATGTTTCAATTGCTTGATCCATTTAAACTGAAGCAAAAAAACAATGAATGGAATATGGTCCGGGTGCGGTCAAAAAAACTCAAATAGTAAATAATTATACAATTTTTATTGAGCCAACATTTCGCCCCACGTTTTGTAGTGGTGAAATCGATACAGAATAATAAAAGCTTCATTCACATAAATAAATCCCCCTCCATTGGGAGGTAAGAGTCTGGTTTATAAACAATTTATAAATTCTCCACTTCTTCATTGATTAAAATATGATTTTATCAGATTCCATCCGCCCCTTTCGCTCATGTATATGCAAACTTATCTTCCTTGATACATATTTACTTTGATAAATTTCATACAATTCGGCTAGTTTAATTGATCTATATACATGAAAGACGTTCTCTACGATTTTGAAAATTAATATCTCGAAAAGTATATAGGATATACACAATAAGATTTTATGAGGAGATGATGAGGGAGTGCGGGTCAGCAAAGATACTCAAAAAGCAAAATTTATTTATTTACGCCTACGTTTCGACCTGAATTTCCTGTCTACATCAGGCCCATTCTCTCAGAGGAGGGTGAAAGTTCTTTACATAGATCTATTGAACTGTTGGAATACTCAAATTTTATAAATTTATTATTTTTCAAGAAAACGAGAGACAATACACTGTAAAAAAACAACATAATAATATAAAAATACATAAATCCGTTTACATTGATTTAAAATATAATAATAATTTGGCTTAAATTAAATCAAATATTTTCTATGCTGAATTTAAACACTTGGCTATAAGTAACAATTTACATTAAGTTCTTTATTACTTTACTCCATAGATCCCTATTCAAGGCCACATTAGTCCACCAGTCTCCTACTATTTGAACAATCTCATCTTACCATCTTCCTTTCCTTCTCTAGTGTTCCGTAGGTATCCACCCAATTATATTTTAGACCACGTTCTTGTTTCAATTCAGGTCCACCATCCATTTCAATTAAGTGCTTCTTTTGTTAGTTTTTAGCATTAGTTCTAGATTGTACCTTTTTGTAGCTGAAAAAATAAATAAAAACTCTAAGCATTATTTAACAATGGTTTACAATAAAAATTAATTATTTATTAAGCTAGTTGATTGTTAGTATATATGATTCTAGGTAGAATACAAAGGTTCACAACATAAAAAATAAGTTTGAGCCTTATTAGCCCAGAAAACATAATTTTCTGTTATTGCATGGTATCTATCTCCACATTGGACCAAAAAACATAACTACATCGGCATATGATTATTGTTATATATCATTTAACTAATTATGAAATTTATTAATTACCTTTAGTTATTATGTATTTTTTACAGTGTATTGTCTCTCGTTTTCTTGAAAAAAATAAATTTATAAAATTTGAGTAATTCAAAAAATAGTTCTATGAAAAGACCTTTCACCCTCATCTTTTGAGATTGGGCCTGATGTAGGTCAGAAATTCAGATCGAAACGTAGGATAAATAAGCTTTGGTTTTTGTGTATCTTTGCTGACCCGCACTCCCTCATCATCTTCTCCTCATAAAATCTTATTGTATACTTTTCGAGGTATTAATTTTCAAAGTATAGAAAACGTCTTTCATACAGATCAGTTAAACTTGCCGAATTATATAATTTTTTTTAAAGTAAATATGTATCAAGGAAGATACGTTTACACATACATGAGTAAATGCGGTGAATAGAGTCTGATAAAATCGATAAGGGACCATCAAAGTACCAAACAAAAAAAAGGTGGAAGTGAACAAACAGAAACCTGAACGCAAATTTGAAAACATACTAGGAATCATATCAGTTAGGTCAAAAACGTAAAGTATTACTGAAAATGTTGGGATATTTGACATATCATAATTTTTTTTTAAAATGTTCAGAACTTAAATAGAAATAAGAAATTCCTGAAAACGATATACATTCTCTTCTATGATTATCCAGAGATCTATTATTAAGAATAATAAAATAAATATGATAAAAAAAATATTACAAGCACATAGATCAGTTTACACAAGTGTGTGTGTTACTTTTTTTAATGTGATAAAAAGAGAGGAGAGCCGTGTTTGAAATATTAATAACAAGAAAAATACTGACGCACATTATGAAACAAGTGTATTAAATGAAGTTTAATAAAATTGATAGCGGAAATTTTCAATCTCTGTGAACTTGGCCCATATTCTCTAAATTCCTCCAGAATAATTAAAAAAATGTTTGTTGTTCAACAGGAATTTCTTATAAAATGATTGATAGCTCTGGAACTCTTATAATGGATACCAGAGGAATTTTTAATTTTCACCACTCAAACATTATTGGAAGAAAGTTTTGTCATTTTTCGGAATTTCTTTTGAAAGTTCTGATAGCTCCCCCTTCTTAAGAGCCTTAACTGTTATCCTTAACAACCTAAGTAGTAAATTTGATATTAAAAGTTTTATAGGATGTCAAATTTCCACAAAACGTAAAGTTAGCTCTTATCTTTGAATGATATTTTTCATGTCTAAAAGACAAAACTATTTATTAAAGTAACTGAGAACACTAGAACTTCTAGAGTGGCAACCAGAACTCTGAAAGATGTATTAGAGAGAGAGGCCAACTTCGCAGTTGTCCATTTTTTTAATCTCCAACATTACTCCAAATCTGGACTAAATCAGATGGGCCGTTTTTTAAAAATAGGTGTTTTAAGAACCAATTTCGCAGTTGTAAGCAAAAAGAAATTTGACAGAATCTAATTAAATCGATATGGAACCAAATTGATATTACTCTGCAAAATTTCTGAAAAAAACAACAAAAAATCATCAAATTGCATTAATGGTTCGATCTATTACAATATAAATTGTTTCGTTTCCACCTTGAATTCAAAGCTTAACTACTTTCTGTAGTGAGGAAGCAAAATTGACTTCTTACTTTTTAAATTTAGTTGTGAATGAGGATAAGATGGTTGGGGGGAGCGGTCAGTGAAGAACAAAATTAAATAATAATTTTAATTTAATTTTATATCAGTTATGAATTGATGAGTACGTTGTGTGTTGTAGCAACTCAATGTATTTGGGTAGCATGGCCAAATAAAGCATTTTTATCTTGATTTTTAATAAAATTCATTTTGTAATATACTTTCATGTGTATTTAATTTTTTGTTCTTTCCTCATTTTTAATTTTAATATTACTTTTCTCTTACAGCCTTTGTCTTCTTATTATACTTAGTCCATGCATTTTCTTTCAACACTATTTATGTAACTACAATGTTAGTTATGTTTTTTATGATTCTGTAATTCTTCTTATTGATATAATTCTTCTTCTTATTGAAATTCTGGCCGTGACATCATTTTAAATTTTACCGTGCAAATTAAACTAAAAAAAATTTTAAAAAGGAGAAATTATAATAGAACTAAGCTCAATAAATACTTTTTTGATCTATCAAAACTTTCATCTGTACATGAGAAAAGATAGTGATGTAGAGGTGGGATAACTTTCTCCCGAGGTCCTCAGCCTCCTTCAGCGGCCGGTAGGTGGCGGGGCAAAAGCAAGCAAGATGGCCGCCTCATCTCGATAGTATAGTTCTCATCTTCATTGCGTTCGGTTCAGTGTGGTGTAATTCTCCTGTGTTGTCTCGTTTCCCCTGTGCTATTCCTATTATCAGTTCCTCTACCTCTTGATACATCTATTAGTGTACAAAAGAAAGTTCATCCGAAGAAGAATCGCCGGAGACTTCGACAGTGGATATGCAAGAGAACTCTGTCCAGTGATCCATGTAGGTCATTATGTACCTGTTCTTCTTCTTCCTCGCATCCTATGGAGTCATCCAAGGTGGGTACCTTAACCTTCTTTATTTTATACTTTAGATGTTAGGTTTAACAGTTTTACGTTTCCTCTTCCGCCAGTACAGTTGGACTAACGGTATCACTTCACCTCGCTCTACTAACTTTCATTCAACATAATACTGTCATATATTTATCATTTTATGGTATCAATACTTCTCAAGGTATTTAGATCAGTAATATAAATTATTTTTAATAAATACCTCAGTTAAAATTAGAAAATTACAATAATCAATCTCGTATCATTATAATAGTGTATCGTTATGATACAAATTTGTATTGTTTTTCGTTACCAAACACAAAAAAACATGTTGCTTTTGTCTAAATTTTGTACTTCTAGTGACAGCAGATTTAAAATGAATACAACAATCAGTGCCGTCAATTAACGAAAACTGAGTAATATTATGTAAGTTTAAGGAAATAACTTTCTTTCTACATAATACTGTAATATAGTTATAATTTTATGCTATCAATACTTGTAAACGTATTTAGATCAGTAAGATAAATTATTTTTAATAAATAACTCAGTTATTTGATTTTATTGACAGTTGTTTTCAATTATAAAAAATAAATTAAACTACAAAATATTCAACTATAGAAAATTCGAGTTATCATATGAAAAAATAGTTTAAAATTTTATTTATTTCAATATAAATTTTTACTATTCCCCGTTGAAAAAAAAAATTGCTGTAGTCAGAATTTTATACTTTTCGTTACAACAGATTTAAAATCATCACAACAATCGATTCCATGTAATATTTTGTACTTTTAAGGAAATAATTATTATTACTATTTTGTTAACCAATCACTATAAATATTACATTTTATTCAACAAGTGAAATTTTTCATTCCCTGGTAAGCAATGAATGTTTTTTTTATTTGAATCGTTGAATTATTTTAAACAATTTTGAAATAAACACTAAAAATAATTCTGACAACTTTTATCTATTTATTTTTACAACTTACAAAAATTTATTTTTAATTTAGATATATCTCTTTTGTATTTATTAAACTGATTACCTTAAGACTTCAGATATTGAATTAATAATTACATGAATGGTCATGTCAAGGTAATTGATAAAAAAAAATAAAATAATTTGGCTTTAACTTGGAATATGGCCTGAAAGTGAAAAAACAAATTGTACAACAGACTTACTTAAAGATTCGCCTGGCAAATTTTGACAAAATAACTGTCTAAAGAAGGATTTTTTGTTTATGAAAAATATATATTAATTTTTTCATCTATTTTTCTCTTTTTTGAGGGAGGGGGTAGAAGGATTTTTTCATTAGTTACCTTTTCTTAAATTATTATATGTACATGTGTCGTATTATTATACCGTATTATTATATATCGTTTTGTATATTGGTTGATTAATTGTTTGAAATTGTTATTAACCTTGACACAGTTTGTTTTTGAGACTTCACGTAAGCTTACAAAATGAATAGGGCTTCATTTTGTATGAGGTTTCATGTAAGTTAAGTATATCGCTATAAATAAATAGTACATACTAGGTTATGTACCTGTATATATATATATATG
>NW_027109179.1:864199-867984 GCF_000696795.3 Halyomorpha halys
TATATTTCTTATGAATCTGGAAATCCTAGTAAACCTGTAAAAGTCGTAGAATTTTTCGAACCTTATGAAGAATTTATGGAATTTTATAAAATTAAGACATCATTAAGCGAATTTTACATGTCAGGAATGATATATTACTATAAGTTTACAGGGTGATAATTATTATTATTAATGGTAATATATACAAAAGCATACCTATGATACCGTTACAGATTTTTAGATATAAAAATTCTTAAAAGAGTTCATATAATTTCATTACTGTTATGCTAACTAGCAAAAGCAATTTTTTTTTTTTTAAATTTCTAACCAAAATTCCTTCTATTATAAACTTATATATTGTATGCAAATATCGTTTTAATTCAATTTAAAGTTTTTTAATTTATTAAAGGATTACATCGTGTGAGAGAAACAAATTAATTAAATGGTATTAACTATACAATAACAATATTACGTGGGAAACGGTGGTTTATGAGGTGTCCCCTTGATGTTGAAATTCATATTTAGTTGAACAGAGACGGAACTTCTTAAGGGGGAGTTCTCAATAGAATTGGCTTCCTGGAAGATGGTGACGTCAACTGGTGAAATAATTCTCGCGTGATTAATGATCGAGTTGGCTGTGAGAGTGGATTCAAAGATCAAGGCTCTCCATATTGTGTCGAAAAAAAAAACGAGAAAGATGAAGAAGAAATATGAAGTCTTTAGTATAGTTGAAGCTTCGTCATTTTGCGTGGAATACTATTATTTGCTAAGGCAGTTAAAAAGTTCCTGTTCTGCTGTATCATATATTATTATTAGGACCTGGACCTTCATTCATAAAAATAGGATATTTTTAAAACATAATATTTAACAGAGTTGGTAAAATATTTTGTTTAATTTGAAGTATATTTATTAACGTTTTGTAGAATACAAAATCCCATATTTTATAAAATTTATGATAACACAAGATTATATTAAAAATTATTTGTTTAACTGCAAATAATTTATTCATATTTCGTAAATAAACATTGTGGACTATCTCAATACAAAGCCTTATATTACTGGAAGCCTCGTTCAATACCATATGAAGTAATTGATCCATTTTTTAAAAATTAATGCGTTTTAGAACTGTACAAATAATAAATACAATAAGTAAATATGTGGAATGTTTCATTTACACTTGAAAATCTTGGGAAGGAACCACCCTTTGGTAATATTTCATCCTTTAATTAAAATTATAAGGTTCCGTGGCCATCTTCTTTCCAGACACCCCGGAGGATTATCAGGGATTGTTAAGGAAGCGAGATTAAAAACTAATGGGTTAGGATGGCATAGGAGTTTGGAATGAAAAGACGCATGTCTGTTTTGGGCCAAATCTCCAACGAATGGGATGTTAAGGTCTTGGTGGATGAGTTTATTTGTAAAGTAATAAGGAGCATCAAGGATTTTGGATTGTAAGGATTGGATGGGGGAGGAATTCGATGGTTTGGTAGAGCCCCAGAGCTCAATTCCATATGTCCAAATTGGTCTGATTATCATATTGTATAATATTTTTTTTGGAATAGTGAGGAAATTTAGAGCGTTTGTCTAGTAGGTGTTGTAGCAATCGAAATCTACGAGCAGTTTCTTGTCGTTTCAGTCTTGTATGTAGATTCCAAGTAAGTCTCTTGTCAAGATGAAGTCCTAAGCATCAAACCTGTTCAACAGGCAAAATCGGTACTTGAACGTACGTAAAGTAACTTTAACTTTCTTGTCTTTAAACAATAAACAGCTTATTGGTTTTTAAAAAAATTATTGGTTTATGTGTGGTGGTCAAAGGGAAGGATAAAGAAGGTCATTTCTCGTTTTTACCTTGTGGTAAAACCATCAGATCCATATCATACTGTAGTATTATTGACTTAATGAACCAAAAACTTGTCAAATAACAACCTGCATTGATTGGTTGGAACGGTACCTCTTACACGACCAGGCTTCATGTTTCACGACAGATAGTAAAGAAACTGAATGAGCTGTGTGAAATAAAGGGAATAAAGAAACTTTTTAGCAATAACTTTTGCATATTTTAAAAAGTTTAAATATTTTCGTAATCTTAAGTTGTATGAATTATGACTTTTATTATACTTTTTTATTTCTGAATTAATCTATGTCTCATGCTCATCCAGCACACAATCAGACAATAAATGATAAGTAAGTTTCAAAAGACACTTATTATAAGATTTATATTTTTTATAGACAAAGATGGAAAAAATAAATAGCTAAATATTTGGCGAATGTTATGCAACACATTTAAGAAGTCAGATAACGTTCAAGTTTATTTTAGAAATAGTTCAGGTAAAAAACAAGTTGATAATAATAAAGTAAACAAGTTACCTTTTTAAAAAGTATATCATATTAGTTTTACATATATTTTATTAATTGATATTTTAGCCATTAATTTTGGGTTATTTTTCTAACTATCTTTACTTCATTATTATATGATGTTTTATTATCGCGTTATCTTGCCTTCTGGTCAAAAATTAAAACACAATAGTATTTTTTTTTTAATAAATCCAAAAATGGAATATTAAATTAAAAATTTAGTGTGGTGTGCGCATCACACAACCTTCAGTTATGAACAATATTTTTTTTCCTGTTGCTAAAAAAATTTAATTTTAGTTCATTATTAACATACACAATTTTGATCCATATTACTCTCAACTTCTATTCACAAAAAAAAACTCTCCAACGTTTCGGCCCTCAGGCCATTTTCAAGGAGACAACCTTAAATATTGATGTCTTGTTTTTTTTAAAAATCTTATTTGCAGGCTAATTGCCCATGTCACATATAACTTATAAATGATAATGTAAGTGAAGAAGAGGAGATTATTTGTATAAAAAAGTTTTTAATTTAAGATATAAAAAGCTATGTAAGTAAATAATCAATTTTAAAACAAATTTTTTAAGTTGTTATGATGTTATTTAAATATTTAATTTATTTTAAAGATGTGCCATGGGCAAATAAGATTAAAAAAAAAAAAACAAGACATCAATATTTAAGGTAGTCTCCTTGAAAATGGCCTGAGGGCCGAAACGTTGGAGAGTTGTTTGTGAATAGAGGTTGAGAGTAATATGGATCAAAATTGTGTATGTTAATAAAGAAATAAACCACTCCCAAACAGTCATATAATAAATCATTAATCTTCAATTTTATTGTTTATCGTCGAACAAACATTAGTTTTGTTCTTATGTTTGTAATACAACAATTTAACAAAGATAACGAAGCTGAAATCCAATCAGGAAAGTTCGGATGGATTCGGCTCTTTCCGTCCTCGGAATCGGATGCTAGTTTTTCTTTTTTTTCCATAAAATCCATTAATATTTTCTTTTTAATTCTTGATATTTCTTGCACACAGGTAGAAATACCGACTTTAATAAAAATTGTTAGAGTTATTTCCAGAAAAATAGAATAAAATGTGAAAAATCGATTCTATAAAGTGGCAATTCCGTTATGTCGATTTTAATCATTAATTAAGTTACTGTCACTTCCCAGAAATGTACTTGCCTTAAACATGCAATTTCAGTTATTCATATATTATGTCAATATAACTGGAGTAAGATATGGATTTGGTGGTTTCACCTCTGAGTAAAAAGGTGGAATGAATTATTCCTGTAATTAACAACAACACAGAAACCAAATTTTTTTTGGATGCAAATATGGTTTGACATGTGTTTCAGTCATTCGTCGGCATTAAACTGACGGTACCCCCAACCATCTTCTCATTCAATTTTTATTTTTGTGTTGAACAACATATATATATGTGTATTATATA
>NW_027109179.1:868069-885666 GCF_000696795.3 Halyomorpha halys
ATATCCTATATTTTATCTCCATATCCAGTTTCGCAAAAATTAATGGGCCTTTTTTAATTATTTTCCTTAATTATGAAATTCTTTAAATTATAATAATGTTGATTATGAGGTTTGTGAAGAGGTTACAGCCTTGATTGATCAGAACCGGTTCATTGGATGACATTCTAAAATGTTCCTGTTTTAAAAAAATGAACTCTCATTGGGCGGAATCCTTCTTTTAAGTTTTATTACTAACCGACCCACTGTCGTGTTGGAACGGTTGGTTAATTATCGTACCCGCTCTCTAGTTGAAATGGTTTGATATTAACCGAACTCACTATCATGAAGGAACAACAAAAAAAAAGATTAAGTAGATAAAAAGTGGTTTAATTTATCGCAATGACGACATGCTTATCTTTATGGCCTCTATAAAGATTTTATCTCGGTCATGTCTTTTTTTAGTTTATTATCATTTAAAATATAACACAGCGAGGTGGTATAGTCATATATGCAACTAAACTAAAGGTAAATATGTATCTAAAACTATATTTGTTTAAAGATTATCCATGTTGCTCAACCACCTTTGAAGGTTCTTTGGGTTCAGTAATTGGTAACCGTAGATCGAATATCTGAATACATGTGTCATTATCGAACATTCGGTACATATAGAACGAATTTAAAACTTGTATTTTGTCTTTCAAGTAAATAAGGTAAAACCTTACCTAACAGACACCTGTCCCTAACGGATAATTTTCAAATATAAAAAGATAATATTTTTTTGTAAAATAAATTAATTAGTATCCAGGTTATCAATACTCTTTATTATTTCTTTAGCAGACTAACGTTTCGGATCAACTTAACACTTATTATCAATTAAATTTATAACTAAAACTCTATAATTAAAAGGTTTAAAAACTAATGAAATTGCGACAAAATAGGGTGGTTATTTGACTAATATTAATGACCTGTGCAGAACAGCTTGGATATGAGATGTTAATGTATATTTAACATTGTCCTTGAGGATGGCCGAAACGTTGGACTGTTAAAAAAATAATAGAGTGGTGAGATTTAACGTGGATACCAATTAATCTATTTCAACAATTAATACCAGTCTCAAGAAATTGAAAAGTTTATATATAAGAAAATATTTTTGTTTCTTATCTTCGATTATGCAGATATTGTTTAAATGAGTACCATAAATTTGGTAAAAATCTGGCAGTCAAGCTTGATTCGGACCAAATCGCCTCCTTGCACAACCGTTGGTCTAGTAACAGTCTTCCTTACAAAGTACTGCACTGATGGATTGTAGCGGTACAGATTTTTAATTAATTTTTTTTAAGCTCAGATATTGCGTTTTCACTTGTAAATGAAGCTATATATTTTAATAGAGTTTTAAAAATAAACGATTTTTTTTAAAAAGAGATTTCAACTGAATGAAATCTGATATTCATTATATCCTCTCGAAGGAAAAGTGAATGAATTAAGATTACATTTGAGATTGAAATAGTAGCTTTTGAACTATAATTTCTTGTCATGGCTATGAACATATTAATTTAAATTTTTTTAAAATGTAATTATGTGTCTAGAAACAGAAAAATTCACTTTGCTTTAAAATTAAATGGGAACTGTTATCAAATATTCACAGTAGACAGACGAAATTAGCTTCTTTATTCCATGACAGATTCAGATTAGGTGAAAAGTTCGCATTTGGCATTCCTGGTAACCTGAGTCCGTCGTAATATTAATATATTATTTAATCATTTTTTTTAAGTACAAGTGGTAACGCTGTGTTTGGGCCAAATGTTTGACTGCTCGGGTTTTGAATAGGCCTGAAATAATTTATTTCAGTTTGAATTTTTGTCTTTAAATTAGCCAAAAGTTAAATTTAATTATTCCAATATCTTTTCTGTTACTATTGAGGCCTATTTGTTCTGAAAAAGAAATAATACAGTTTCAGTTTGGTGATCCTAAATGTTCTGTATTTTCCACCCCTGCGCTCGCTCAAGTAAACTGGTATTAGAACCGTATTAGATCTATTATCAATACGTTCTTTGTCATTCTCCACCAATTCCTACGACTTTCTATAATTAATATTATATTTTCTAAAATCTTTGGCTCTAACACTATAAATAAGTCTATATTTTTGCCCTCATTTCCATAAGTGTGTCTTCAACCCGAAACAAATATTTTTCCTCACATCTCCTTAATTTAATCATCAAATCTTTTTATAGTTTATAATTATTCGTTTTTCACTGTTATTAAAATTTTGAAATGGGTAATTATTTCATGTAAATTTGGTAAACGTACATTTACTATATCGTACCACATCTGTTCAATCGCTTACCAGAAGAACTAATTTAATAATAGATTTTGATTCACCAAGTTACCTTATCTGCCTGAATTTTTTCTTAGCTCAACATAATTTATTTATAAAACTAAAATTTGAGATATTATCGGATCATTATTTTCATCATATTATGTATCATCTTGTTTTCTTCTCATTATTATATTAATTTACTAATTGTAAATTTGCAGATTTTTTTCACGAAAAGACCTTGAAGACCATGCGCATTCATAATTCTTGTGCTTCTTCTTCATCTGCTTCCTCTTCTCCTATATGTCTCTCATGAGCTCTGCGTGTCAACGTTTTCTCTCCTTAGACCACGTAAGACCCTTTCCTACTTCCTGCTTCTTTCCTACAAGAACCATCACTCCCTTGACCGTCTTTCTGTACTCATCTCTGTCGTAACAATCCCGGTCCGTCAGCCCCACCTGCACCATATCATTCCTAATTTGCTTGAAATATCCTGTTGAATTTATGAATTCCACTGACAGTGGATTCGTTGAAAAATTCTATGGTTTATTCTTTCAGGTTTCATCCTCATCAAGTGTTCATAGAACCTCAGCCTTGCCATCCTAACGTCAGTCTCTAGATCTGTTGTTTCCTTAAAGATTTCTTGATTCGACCTCAACCTGTATCCTTCAGAACCGTAGATCCTTCTGAGAATTCTTCTTTAAATTTTCAGAAGCTTCCAATCATATAATACCAGATCACCAATTTGGATTCCGAACCTCTCATTCCACTATCCAGCAATGTCATCGTGTGGTGGACATTGTCTCGTCTTCTTTAGAGCGCGGAATGTACTGCGTGGGAGTCTTTTTCGATGTAGAACAGGCTTTTGATCGAGTCTGGTACCCGGGACTGCTTTACAAACTCCGTAAATTCCTACTTCCTACCTACTTTCTCATTATTCGTTCTCACTGACAGATTATTTAAAGTAAACCACAATGGTTCCTATTCACCCCTCTTCTTTCAGTCCGCTGGTGTTCCTCAGGGTAGTATCCTCGGTCCCATCCTCTACACAATATCCTCTATACAGCAGACATCCCAACCAACCCTAACACTATCCTCACCACGTATGCCGATGACACTTGTGTGTTCGCTGTTAATAATAACCCTTTAATTTCATCCCAAATTCTTCAATCCCATATCACAGCCTTTGAAAAATGGTGTCGTAATTGGAGGATTAAAATAAATTCCTACAAATCCCATCAAATTACGTTTACCCTACGTCGTAAGCCTACTGACTGCCATACAATATACTTCAATAATGTTGCCCTTACTCTTATTAAACAGATCCGCTACCTTGGACTACATCTGGACAAACGACTAACCTGGAATCCTCACACAAGACTGAAAAGACAGAAAACTGTACGTCGATTACGACTATTACAGCACTTACTAGACAAACGGTCCAATTCATTACAAAAGACTGATTTACATGACAATTTTAAGGCCTATCTGGACATGCGGCGTTGAGCTCTGGGGCTCCACTAAACCTTCGAATTCCTCTCCAATCCTTACAATCCAAAATCCTAAATGCTCCCTACTTTGTCACAAATAAAATCATCCACAAACACCTTAATGTTCCATTTGTAACCAATCTAGCTCGAACCAGATATCAATCCTTCCATTACAAACTCCATAACCACTCAAACCCATTAGTTTCTAATCTTGCTTCCTCTTTTATTCTAGACAATCCTCCGAGACGTCTGAAAGGAAGATGGCCTCGAGACCTTATATTGTAAAAATGTATGATTTCCTAAAATTTACTTGATGTATTTATGTACAGTTGTAAATATCAATAAATAAATTTAAAAAAAAAAATCAGAAGCCCCTCCAGGCTGGGAAGTCATGAGGTTTCCGTTCCATAGAGTATCACTGGTTTGATGACCGTGTTATAATTTGGATATTTATTATTCACTTCTAAATGCTTTCAGTTATTTTTATTATTATTATTTTTTTAATTTATTTTCATTTTATAATTATGAGCGATAGTTGACCGTGGATGATAAATGAGGAGAAGATGGTTGGGGGTGCGGTCAATGAAACACAAATAAGTTAGTCATACTTATTTATATGGTCATAATTAAACTACATAATTAAATTAATGATTGTATCACTTGTGATCAATTTATATTGCAATTATCTAACATAAAAATCGTAAACTGTAGATTTTATTTACTTTTCAGTTATGCCTATCATTTTTATGTGTTATTTTGGCACTGAACGATAGATTTTGTCATCTGGCCGGACCATATAAGAAGTAATTTTTTAAATGAATAAAATAAATAATATTAAAGGTATTGAAGATAAATATTTTTTGAATATTTGACATTTAAGTCCTGCCATATTGTTTCAATGAGGATAAGGCCATGCTGATATTAAAGAACATTTATTTTTACATTAATATAGAGAGTATAATTAAAAATAGTTTTAGCCGTTTTAAAGAAAATGTGAAAAATCGATTCAATAAAACACTTCTGGTCGATCGATTTTTTAAACAAAAGTTGCTGTCAGATCCCAAACTATATACCCACCTTAAATATTTAATTTTTAGTTTCGTACGACTTTTCGTTTTTGAGTTAGGCTGTTTACACTGACACACGCAAAGACCATTTTGCGAGACTTGGATATATGGACTCAAGAAACCTTAAACTAAATTTAATAAAACCATGATATAAATGGCGTAATTGGACTTCCTAAGAATTCATATAACATCTATTTATAAATTTCATTAATACTCATAAATATATTAAAACTAGGGGACTCATGTTTATTTATTTTATGAAAATATTTTGAAAATTAAATCTATTGGCAACTCAATAATTTTAAACTAGTTTTTATTCTAGAATAATAAATATATTATAAGTAACGAGATTCTTGGAGATTTCCACAGTTTATTAAAATAAACAAGATTTTTTTTATTTCGTTGAAGGATTATTGATTAATTATTATAGAAATTAAAATTATGAAAAATACAATGATTCCAATACAAGGTTCGGAAAATGGTAGTATATGCCCTCTGGTTTTTTTTAGAAATATAGACACCCTTAAAACTTCGTACACATTTTATTCATGAATTTGAAAACGACAATTTTCAATGTTTCAAATTGTCCATTTTAAAATCCGATTTGTTAACAATTTTGTAATAATTTTGAATTGGATAATATGGCCGTTCTATTTTTACTTAATTATAAGATTAAAAAAAGTAATAGTAAATACTATCTAGCTAAGGGTAATAAATAATACTTGATAATAAGAACCCTAAGTGCACACTAGACCAGAATAGTACGTTCTACGATTTTCGATATTATAAGTGAAAAAAAAAACTTTAAAAAATAATTTTAAAAAAATAGCTCTAATAAACAAGGATCACAGGATTCATTAAAATCTTAAATATTTATTCAAAATTATCAAATTTATATCGATTTCTTTGAGACTTACCTATCGATATTTATAGTGGGAATTTATATGATTACTATCAATATTTGTTAAGGGGATTTATACAATAAATATTAATAGTTGAGATAGTTCTTTAAGATTATTTTTTTAATAATTACTGTTAGTTTTATTAAGGATTAAAATATCAGAATGTGAGAGATAGAGGTTTAATTTTAATTACTATTATTGCAAAGAAACATCTCTGTTTTGCCAAAACGGATTTTCCGTATCATTAACTTATCAGGGGATTAATAATCCTGCGATCATCAAAAGCTGTTCCTCTCGATCCCCGCTATGCTGTCTTGTCCTGAATAGGATTCCCGATTGCAAAACAGGAAATTTTGCTCCAAAGAACTCGGCTAGCCTTGAGAGACCTCGAAGAAAGAGACACAATATTTAAGCGGATATCCTTCAAGGTTAATATACAACTTCAGTATGCCACGCTTAGCCTTATTGTTAAATTTTCAGCTTATTGAAATTATATTCATACTGTCAAAACTCTATTACTCGAAATTCAGTAAGTATAATAATAATGATATTAGTAATAATTACTCCACGTAATAATACCAGCTGACACTCCACATCCATCACCGGTTAGCTAATATGGAGTTATGAACATAACAATGTGGTCAATATAATAAATGCAACCCAAATAGACTCCTCCAAAAAGGTCCTCTCAAGCTGTTTTGGGATTAATCATTTATTACGGACCACACTGTGCGTGATAAACTAGACGAGGATAATATTAAGAGTAAAAAGATCGGAACATACTGATGTCAGGATCCCCACTAATAATAATATAAGCTTCATAGAGGAAGAATAACTCAGAAAAAACTAGGAAGTGGCAATATAATTGAAGAAATTATATCATTTGGAATCTGTCTTTAATTCTCCATAGTATCCACCAATGAGCTGATACTAAAAGCAATAGTGTCTGGCATGGATAGTTTAAAATTACTTATAGATGTGCTAAGAGAGGTTGACCAGTCAGTTCTATTGGCTTTTGACAGCTTGTATTGTCCGAAAATTTTTAAATATATGAAAAAATGGTAGAATCTCTGGTTTCCCGCAGATACTCAATCCTCAATTGCGAGAATAAAACAGAAGATAATATATTATTATAATATATGATAATAACCCGAAGGTTCAATGCCGATACCACCTGATTCTTCTCAACGTAGTCACAAGTACGAGTAGGTCAACTTTATGAATGGTAAATTAGTGATTTAAGGTTAATTGTGGAGTATAACAGTTAAATAGTTATTTTTTCATTAGAGTATCATATTATCAGTTGCAGAATAGATTAAAATATAATAATTTATTTTCTTTTTAAAAACAATTTTGATCTCTTTTCTCTCAACTTTATTTCTTTTTAACATCCGACGTTTCGACCTCTCAGGTCATTCTCAAGGATACCTTATTCTGTCTTCATTCCTTTTTTTTTCCTTTAAAATTCATTATTGCCGGCTAATTACCTTTGTCCTAATAATTTCTTCTATTAAACTATTATCCTAAATTTAAAATTTTCATTAACTACTTTTTTGTTCATTAACAAGCCCCAATTGAAAAACCTGGTTTTTCAATTGGGGCTTGTTAATGAACAAAAAAGTAGTTAATGAAAGTTTTAAATTTAGGATAATAGTTTAATAGAAGAAATTATTAGGACAAAGGCAATTAGCCGGCAATAATGAATTTAAAGGAAAAAAAAAGGAATGAAGACAGAATAAGGAATCCTTGAGAATGACCTGAGAGGTCGAAACGTCGGATGTTAAAAAGAAATAAAGTTGAGAGAAAAGAGATCAAAATTGTTTTTAAAAAGAAACTAAACCACTCTCAAACAACTATATTAATAAAAAATAAATAATAATTTATATAAACTGAATTCAATATGACTTTATGCACAAGATGTTGTTATTTTCAATTATCACATAGTGTAATTAATTACATCAAGTTGCTGTTGCCAAGTTATACATAGATTCCAACAAAGGTTCAATTGGCCGTCTTGACCTCATTCCTCTGTGCGGGGGATTTACAAAGGGCCCATTGTTGGATAGTTCTTCCGTTCGCAATTTCAAGTGCCTTGTCGCAATCAAAGAATTTAGTTGAAGAGCTAAGAAAATAAAAAAGTAGCCGTCCCTTATTGTGTAACTTCTCATTCATTGATTTATTGATTACTGCATTTAAAAAACAAAAATGCTTATAAGTTGAATTATTTAAAAATTACTCGATTTTTTATAATATTACTTTAAAACTAAAACCATATAAATAGGATTACTATTAGCAAAGATTTATACTTTTGAACCATATGTGTTTTGGAAATATTTTATGCAGGTTTATCCATTTTATATTTACATAACATAAGTATAAATATTTTTAGGAGGAATTCGGCTTGAAGGTTAATGAAGATAAAACAAAATATATGATTGTAAGCCGAAAATCCACCCTAATCGTTTCCAAAAGTAGACAGTTTCAAACACCTCGACTCCATTAGAGCATCAGTAAATGATAAACGGGCTGAGCGAACAGAGCCTTCACTCTGTCAAGATTACTGAAGGCCAGTCAATATCTCATGATATGAAGGTAAGGAGGTAAAGATGGACGTGATGTAGCTCGAAGCAATCCATCAGGACGCCTTCACACAGCATGGCAGTATTGTAGGAAAGGTACCTGGAGGCTAAAAAAAAACTAATGGATAGACAGAATCATCAAAGATAGGAAAAAGCTGCAGGCAACAAATTGAAACGCTGTAGCCCAAGACAGCCAAGCGTGAAGAAGGCTGGTTCGGGCGGCCAAAGATCTACAAAGACTACAGAGCCAATCGAAAAAAAAAGTATAGATAAAACTCACTGACTGATTTATTGACAACTGAATCTCAAAAACAGCAATAATTATGAATTTGAAATCAGTAAAGGTGTTTCTACTTATAATGATGTAGATGCATAATAATGGGATGTAAACATAATTTGGCTTATAAAAATATTTCAGATACCAAAAATAAAAAAAGGTTTTACTAATAAATCGAATGAAATTTATTTATTTAAAGCTACGTTTACTGGAACTTAATATCTACTTATTTAAAAGGTAATTTTTATTATCTGCAAAACAAAACACCCATTATCTTGTAGTGATTCCGCTACAATTTACTAGCCACCTGCCGCATTCTAACTGTCAACACGTGAACCACTGCAATCATCACACGAACAACGTATAATTATATATGTATTATTTCTTTTATATACTTCAGTTTCACACATGTAACAGTCATATAATACGTTTTATTATTCATAGATGTATCATTTGAATAAATAAAGATTACAATATAATATTCTGATCTTCTGAATGCTATCGTCTTACACATTGTATCTCTCGATGGCATTTAATTTCCCACAGAGTTGACTAAGCACAAAATTTATATTCTAAATTTTGAATTTCCTCTTCAGGGAACCACTACCTGAGTAACAATGTACGTAGAGGATCTGTAAATTCTAGTGCTGTTTTTGCTAATGTAAATCGGGCCTTTTTTTCTCTTCTGCGTTCTCTGGATCTCGCTTCTATCCAATATTCTTTTATTCGTAATGACTTTCAGCTAGTTCAAGTAGTAGTTGCCTTCCTCTTCACAACCTTAAGCTAGTTCCTGCAGGACTTTTCACCCCCTTCACGACCGTAGTTTAGTTCCCTAATGAGCGAAGTATCCATCATGCTAGGATTTACAGCTAGTTCCTTTAAAACTCACTCTGTCAACTCATCTATTCAGCAGACATAATCTATTGAATACGCATTGTAGTAGCTTTCTGGTATAGAGGTACCTCACATATTCAATTATAGTGAGAAATAATTAATTAAGCACAACCTTATCGATAGTCCGATTCGTACGAATATTAGCAAAGATGGAAACTGTATCAAAAATATTAATGACGGTTGTACTTATAATAGAATAGAGTTTGAGTTTCAAAACAAACTAACTCTAAATGGTTAAACAAAAAAAAAATCTAATATAATATAATAAAAGGGAATTGAGTGATTAAAACCTGTTAAACTTAAACCTTAAAACTATTAGAATTTTAGAGAAAAATGAAATAATTTTTTAAAAAATTATTTAATCGAAATTGCGATGTGTATTTTATACAATTAATTTCCTGTGATATTGCAACGGGATTTGATATAAAAAAAATTGTGAACAGTTAATTTTTCTTACCAAGATTATATTTTATCTGCATTATTGCTTAGGATCAAACAATATTCTTATTGTTTTTAACTTGAAAAAATTATTTTTTATAATTTATTTATTGTTATTAACAACTGTATAAAAATAAATGCAACAAGTGAATTTTCCATTAGTGATAAAATGACATTATACTAACGTGTTGAAAATCTGGACATTTATAAACTCCAATAACATTTCTAGAGGAGAAGATCTCGAGGTGATCTTCTTTTCAGACGCCTAGGAGGATTATTAGGTAATGAAGGAGAATGTTAGAAACAAGTGGGTTTGGGTTTGGGGTTGGGAAGTTTATCATGGAAGGATTGGTATCTGGTTCTGGACAAGTCGGAAAAGTTAAAAAAAAAAAAAGTAATAAAACTCAGGCGAGCATTATATTACGTAGGTTGTTTTCTACCTTCATTATATATTAATAAATTATAATTTAAAACATTTATGTCATATTCATATTTTCATATTTATTTTTTTTCATATTCCTGGAATCTGGATGAGGATGAAGGCACTTCCTCTAAACGCTTAGAGAGAAAAACGTATAGTAAAAATTAATTTACTAACACAAAGTATTTAATTATTGAACTAATCATATTCTATATTAACTGATTCTATGATTAATTTATTTTGCCTCTAGAAACGTAATCATATTCCAATTTCCTTTTTATGCCTATTGGCCGGAAGGGTTTAGTGACATGTGACTAAATTGTTATAATTAATGCAGATATTCAATTCCAATGACGGAAATGGTGGAAAAGTGTAGCAGGAGAAGTTGTGCTGTGAGTACACCACACTATTCTCACAATTCTGCTTTTATTTGAAATTAGATTCATATATTGATTCATAATATATACATATTTGTCTAGAATAATAATGAAAATTGCAGGTTTTGAGCTATGGTTACCAACCGGCTCACCGCTCTAATGGTTTGGCTACATATAATTTATGAGGGATTATTGTTACCTTACCTGATGTTTTAGTGTTACATGCAAGGTTTTAACTCCGGTAAATACATTTTATGCATATATAACCAATTTTTAAGATACCTAATCATGAAATATTTTCTACGGAGAACCCACTCTCTCCTGAGACAGGAGCGTAGGACGCTGATGGTTGAGGTTCTGGTTGTGGTTCTGGAGGGTTGCAGAAATCCCCGTGTTGGGAATTTTATAACACGCCGTTCTTCATTTTTAACCACTTTTTCACAGTCGTTCGTTTTAATTAATATTCTACCTTAAATGTTTCAAAGTTTATGAAGGACCTTCAGGGTTCAGGGAACCTACGGCAACCGAAAGGTTGAATTGGAGGGGCCACCATAATACATTATGGCATATAATAGCCTACAGGATATACTAGCGCCCATGTGGCCAACAGTTAAAACTCGCCTCCTCCAGCGCTCTCGGTGGCAAGAGAAGCAACCCAGACTAATGAGAGGCATCTTGTCTTCAGTCAGAAGCAGTCCATCTTTTCTTTTTGTTCACTCATCAGTAATATCTACCATGAGTGAGTAGATTTACTGGAGTAGTTCCCAGCAGCAGAGGGGAGAGAGGCATAGAAATGCGGAAGGAAGAAGGAAGCATGAAGTAAGTCCACCTAGCAATAATTAACATCCACCACCACATAATAATCATCATCAACCACCTCATTATCTACAATTCCATAGCCCAGCCATTCAAAATTTACTAACCATCTAATTATAAATGTTTTCTTTCGGTCACCCCCTACACCACTTGTAACTTATACAATAGAATTTTATTTTCATTCAATCATGTTCCATTTTTCAATTATACAGTCCACCCAAACCCAACCAGCCAACCAAAAGTGGAGTATGTCTGGCAATTAATTTGAAGGTATACTTCATACAACCGTTGCCAAATCAGGGTTTAGCAGCGCAGGTTCACGGAGAAGGATTACCTTCTATTATTTTTGGTATTATGATCTCTTGAGAGATTGTTGCGTGCCGTAAGTCGACCGATAATCGCTAGATGTGTCTGTTATAAAGGTAGTATAAGCTACCAGTGGAGGGTTTCACGCTGTTTTTTTAATTTTTGCCACCATTTCAATGTTGCCTTTTATTATTTTAGAGTTTACGATTTCATGTTGTGGGATTGTGACATGTCATATTTCGACCAATATACCAGCTATAAGAATATTTTTTGAAGATAAAATAAGAAATGTTACTCTTCCACTTTCATAAATTCAACTCTTCATTTACATTAATTATTACACTAACGTTAAAATATATAGACACTTAGAGATACAGATAAAAGAATAATATAGCTTATACACAATCAATAAATGATAAATCGTATTAAAGAACTTTAAGTTTTTACAAAAAAAATTAAACTTAAATTATAACCTTAAAAAATCAAAAAATGATCCTAATTATAAGTATACATTTGTGGTCATAAAAAACCACTCTCCAAGTCCAATAACCCTAAAAATTGAGTTAACAAGGTTTAAACCATCTTCGAGACACCTTATGTTGTGTTGGTTAAGTTTAGTTGCTTTTCCGCGTAACTCAATGGAAAGCAACTAGACTTAACCAATTTAACACAACTTAAGACGATGATGGTTTAAACCCAGTTAACTCAATTTTCAGGTGATTAGACTTACATAGATGTTTACGACCACCATAGAAATATCTACATAATAATAATAATTACAACATTTTTAATTAAGCCTGAATGCAAATACGGAACTTCTATCTACAGAAGCGACGGATGGAAGTAGGAATTGAATTCCATAGTGAATTGGATTTGATGAGGATCTGTATAAATCTGCGGTTCAGTTGGCCCTTTCATATAAGTCTGAATACCGAAAAAAATTATGTTAAAAAAAACTATGAACAAAATAAAAACAACATATTTGTACTTTTGGAAAAGAGGCGTTTTTAATCGATTCTATGACATCTTTTGAACTTTTCCTGCATCATTGTTGACTTTCACTGAGAACGGTTGACCTTCACTGGTGATTACGGGGTTTTTAAAGTTAACTATTCAAGTTGCTCAGTGTATATTTGAACGGATGTAGTAAGTTTCAGTTTTTATTTATCATCGCTAATACACAGTTTTTATTGTTTATGTTTTTTTTTATTTTACTGATTTGGTGGTTAACATACCTGCACGCAAGATCTCTGATTACCTTTCAGCTCTTCAACATTCCCTTGATCCAGTTTCGGTTAGTGACAGGCCATTTATCACCCCTTATGTGATCTTGTCATTCATTACTGTTGGGGATTATTACTGAGGAAGCCTTAGTCATCATCATCCACAGGACTACTGATAATCTCTTAGGAACAGTGCACGTTAGATATATTACTGCTGCAGAGAATTAGGCTGGCATTAGACCGTCAGGGTTCTTTGAACACAATTTTTATAAAAATATTCAGTCGAGAAATACGATAGTGTTTTCGCCTAACTTTTATAAAAAACAGATATTACTCCTCTTCCATTCCTGACAATCCTCCGAGGCGCCTGAAAAGAAGATGGCCACGAGACCAGCTAATGTAAAATGTCATTAGAGTGCTACCAATGGGTAGTTGCTCTACACGCCTGTAACACTCCATTTTAACTAAGATCGTATTTACTAAATGTATTATGTAATATACAGTTGTAAATTTCAATAAACTTATTAAAAAAAAACTTTTATAAAAAAAAATTAATAACAGATCTTTTATACAAATTATATTCGACATCCTATTTGTTATAAAATATTTGGTAAAATTTAAAAAAAAACGCCTGTTGTAGTTTAGTGGCGACTGAACTGCTAATCTCACATTTAGAGTGGTATAATTTATTAAATGATCTTTGAAATAATAAATTATTCAAAATTGTTGAATTATTTATAAATCATGCAGGTAAATAAAAACTTGTTTGGAATCACTTCTTCGAGTGAATATTTATTTATTATTAAAAATATTTTAAATTTTGCGAATGTTAATATTGATTTCCTAGGTGCATTATGACCCATGTAGATGAAAATGAAATGAAAATAGTTTATTATTCTGGGACTAGGTCTCTTTATAACAATTATAAGGTGATTGTAATTATACAACATATGTTGGCCAAAAACATTGTGGCCACACTTAATTATAAGTTATATTAAAATTGTATATTAATAATTTAAGATACAGATATAAAAAAATACATATTAAAAAATTAACTGACTAAATACAAAAACAACATTTAAAAACAATACTAAAATGTAGTTTCATCTGTACTGTATAATATTGGAATAAATTGATGAATTAAAATGTAGTTAAATATAAGGATTTTAAACGACAGAAGGGATGGTGGAGTTGCAGTGATAAGCAGTTCGGGTAAAAAATGATTTATCAAATGCAGCAGTTCCGTGAGGTGGTGGGTAGATGTCAGATAAACGGGACCAGGTAGTACCGGATTGGGATTGGGAAATAAAATGAAAATGACCTAGGACTTTAGTCTCAAATTTTTATAATCTATTATCGTAATAGCTGTATTTTTAGTAAATAGCATTCTTTGATGTTTAACGTTTATTAAACTTGACAATAGGTTTAAAAATGATCTTCATAAAATGATTTTTTTTAAAATTATTTTCAATTAGTTACATCACATTTTTATTTGGGTATTGATTACATAACAAAGGGTAGAAAACTTAGTTAAATAGTAACAAAATCCAAGATAGCAAAATCTGTTGAAACGCAACTAATGCTGTGAAGTCTAAACCCTCTACTTCTAAAACTAAACAGAAATGAACTTGATTGTTAATAGGAGTTCTTACAGGTCATTGCAGACTTAAAAGACATCTCAAGATATGTGGTGTACTTCACGATGAAACCTTCTGCTTCAGTGGACTGGCCTCGGAATGTGCCTTACATTACATAGCAAATTGTGGCAGGTATGCGTCTCTAAAATATAGGCTTTTAGGCTCTGATAGAATCGCAGAAAATGAGGCTTCCTCTATAGACTCGGCGTTCCTTTTAAATTTCATTAGAAAGTCATTGGTTCATTGGTTTTTCTTGGAGTTGGCAAAAAGGACCAATAGGCCCACTTGCCGGACTTGTTCACCCCACCATTACCAGTTCCAGTACCGGTATGCTGTGATGAGACGAGTTGTTAATTAAAATTATGAAATTAAAAAAAACAAACTTATATACTTTGGATTTTGTACTTTGTCGTTTCGTGACAATACTTCGGGTTTATCTAAAGGACTTCTCGTGAAACATTTCGAATCTAAGTTTTGAACTGAAATTCACTTTTGAAATGAGGAGATGGTTAGGGGATGCGGCCACTGAAGAACACAAGCAAAAACTTATCTATTAGGGCCAACGTTTCGGTCCGAATTTTAGGCTTTTATTCAAGGCTAGGAACAAAAAATCAGATAGCGACCATAATATATAAAAGGAATCACAGAATGATTTGAAAATAGGAAAATAACTAACATTATATATGCATAAATAGTGGTGAAAAAAAATGTATATTCTAAGTATTATAAGGAGATAAAGACTATATGAGAAAAAGTAATATTTAACTAAGAAAAAGTTAAGAAAGTGGAAAAAATTAACTATTTAAAAAAAAACAATTTTTTTTTTCAATTTCTTAACTTTAAAATAGGTCTTTTCTCATATAGCCTTTATCTCCTTATAATAATTAGACTATAAATTTTGTTTCCACACTATTTATGTATCCATAATGTTAGTTATTTTCTTATTTTTTAATCATTCATTTTATTCGTGATGGTATCATCTTTTTTGTTCTTTGTCCTGATGAAGGCCTGAAATTCTAGCCGAAACGTTGGCACTGATAATTGATTTTCACTTATTTTTGTTCTTCACTGACCGAACCCCCTACCATCTTTTCCTTAATTAAAAACTTTGAATTCTGTGATCCCACGTCCGTGGTTTTCCTTTGCCAGTCATTATGTGTCATGAAACGACCTATTTTGTACAGTTTTTTTTTTGGATTATTTATTTATTGTAATATACAACTGTACAAAATAATACAATAGGTAAATATGTAGTATGTTTCATATACACTTGAAAATCTTGGGAAGGAACCACCCATTGGTGGTACTTCAAACATTAATTTAAACTAGAAGGTCCCGTGGCCATCTTCTTTTCAGACGCCTCGGAGGATTATCAGGGATTGTTAAGGATGAAAGATTAAGAATTAATGGGTTAGGATGGTTAAGGAGTTTGGAATAAAAAGACGCATATCTGTTTTGGGCCAAATCTGCAACGAATGGGATGTTAAGGTCTTTATGAATGAGTTTATTTGTGACGTAATAAGGAGCATCAAGGATTTTACGTAGGATTTTGGATTGTAACGATTGGATGCGGGAAGAATTTAAAGTTTTTGTTTTAAATTTAAATTTTGGAAAATTTAACATTCTAATAGACTAACCGATAAGTAACCTTATTGAAAATTAAAATACTTTTTGTATAGAAGCTCTCTATATATAGAAAGCAGACTTAAATTATATTATATTAAAATTATAAAAATTAAGAATTCAAATGTTCCATACTCTTTTCCTGTAGAAAAGGAGTCATCGACGAAGGGAGTTGTAAATTATATTCGTAATTTATATGTAATTTAAACTGTGCTGCTACTATATTTGAACACTCCAAGCAGCACCCCTAGTGGTTCCGAGGTGAACTATCATAAGAAGGTTATAAGAGATGTTTTGTTTTTGTTTTCAAATGATTAGCTTTTGTTTATAATATAACTATTATTAAATATTTGTCAAGACTCCTTCAATTAATTGTAACAGTTCACTATTTGATTCATTAAAATCTGTAAAAAGGGACTTTTATTCTATTCTATTGTTTTAAATAAGTATAATAGTGTTTCTACTTTGATGTATTTCACTGAGTACTTCTATAATAGCTCTGTAACGTTTTATTTATAATAAACTATTGTTTTAGCTATCATCTAACTCTCTGTTTTTTTCAGAATTACTTTGATATATATTAAAAGCCCTTTATATAGAGAAAGCTAATGATTGAACATCATTTAAAGTAGAGTAAATTTGCTAAAATATGAGCCCTAATAGAACTATTTTCGCTCAGTAGTTCCCGAAATGTAGGTGTTTTAAATTGCAACACTTCATATGCACTGAAAAATCAGTTGTTAGTGAATTTATTTTAAGAAAACTATATCTCAAAAACAATTCGACAAACAGATGTCTATTAGCGCTCAAATTAACTCTAGTTTAATGAACTATAAAATAGCTCTTCACAAAATGTTGATTTCTAGTTGTTCGGACAAAGAATTTGATTTACGAAAAATCTATCTCAGGAAACATAAGACGTACAGATGTCTGACAGCATTCAAATTAAAGCTAGTTACATTTACTATAAAGTAGTTTATGACGTTTATCTTCGTAGGAGTAGTAGTTTTTATGATATTTTCAAATGTTTTATCCGAACAACTAGAAATTAACATTTTGTGAATTTATTTTGGAAAATATCATAAAAACTGCTTTTCCTACGAAGATAAACGTCATAAACTTCTGTATAGTAAATTAAATTAGCTTTGATTTGAGTGCTGGCAGACATCTGTACGTCTTAGGGTATACATATATATATATATATTATGACTGAAATCAACTTAATAAGAGGAAAATGAGTTAATAGTTTACCGT
>NW_027109179.1:891124-891750 GCF_000696795.3 Halyomorpha halys
TATATATATAAGTTGATTTCAGTCATAAAAACAAGTCTTGTCATATAACTGTTTCCTTTAAATGAACGGGCCCCGACTATGAATCTTAGGACTTTATTTTAATTTTAATTAAAGCTTCCTCTTGCTTTGAGTTTTGTATGATTTAAAAATATCTTTTGTACTTTGAAATTGTCCCCAATAACAAGGGCTCTCGATCCCGTGCTTTATACTAAAAAGCTTTTCACAGTGCATCGATCCTGAAGCTTTCCATTCGCAATCTTTTATTGTACTTTATTCATTGTCTGGGGAAATATTTTTAGTCGTTTTGTCTCCATTCTGCCTCCGCATATTATTAATATTTTATAACACCTTGTTCTTCAGCATTAGAATACTATTTTTACCTAACCTTTTTAAAGCGGTGCTCCCTTGACCGCTTTACCCCTTTATTCTTTCAAAAGCCTACTAGATGTTTATATCCAAACCTGTCCATCATCTCCCGATGATTGGTAGCTACAAGAAGTGGATGACTCGTCCTGATTGTTTGCTTGGTCACGGTGCTGGGGCAACACGTAGTACTTACCGTTAGCCTGCTCACTCTTCTACTCAAATACAACGGTCCCACTGCTTAGGATCCAATCCCATCTACT
>NW_027109179.1:891838-895737 GCF_000696795.3 Halyomorpha halys
ATATATTTCATTATTATAAAAGCATAGTACTATTCTCTCATTAAACAAAAATGAACGATGGAACGAACTATTTTACTTAGTAACAGTAACAAATTGCCCCTAATTTCTAATAACATATCTGTTGACATGACAAACAAAGCACCTACAATTCTACTATTTCTGTAAGAATACATAGAGAAATGATATCAACCTATTTTGTCCATATTAAGCTTTTCCTAAAAATTAACATCCTCTCCAACTTTAAGGTTTTGCTGTAGGAAGTAAGTCCGGGTTGCTGTCAATAATGGGACCAAAACGTTGAAAATCCCATGCATTGTTAACCAAGGTTTCGCCCCACTTTGTAGGGCTTCGTAAGGACTAAATGAAAACATGATACAAGCCCTCAAAGCCCTACAAACGTTGGTAAACACTAAATAGTTTTCTTCTACTACTTTAGTACCTTTACTGACTTCCTACAATCTACTTCATACGGTGAACTATCTTCTTCCAATTTAATGTTTTACATTTTCGAATTCCTAAAATACAAAAACACTCCAGATATTTAATTACTTGTTATTTATTGATATTATATATTTTTTCTGTTTATTGATTGAAATATACAATTGTATTTACATAAAAACACATTAAGTAAATTTGATGTGATATAAAAATGGAGTGATATAGGCATGTAGAGAAATGTACTATACATTGTAAGCACTCGAATCATATTTTTACACTAGAAGGTCTCATGGCCATTTTCTTTTCAGGCGCCTCCGAGGATCGTCAGGAATAGGGGAAGAAGCAAGGTTAGAAACTAGAGGGTTATGATGTTTAGGGAGTTTATAATGGAAGAATTGATATGTAGTTCGGGCTAGATCCGTTACAAAAGGAACATTAAGGTCTTTATGGATGATTTTAGTTGGGACAAAGCAGGGAGCATTGAGGATTTATCGAAGGATTTTGGATTGTAAGGGTTACATACAAGTGGAATTAGAAGGTTTAATGGAGCCCTAGTCCAGATAGGCCTTATAATTGTCATGTAAATCGGTCTTTTTTGATAAATTGGAAGTCTCGACCATTTGTCTAATAAGTGCTATAATAATCGAAATCTACGTGCAGTTTCCTGTATTTTTAGTCTTATGTGAGGATTCCAGGCTAGAAATTTATCCAGATGTAGTCCAAGGTAGTGTATCTGTTCTACAGGAATAAGGGCAGCATTATTAAAGTATACCGTAGGGCAGTCAGAAGGTTAAAGGTGTAGGGTAACGGTGATTTGATGAGATTTATAAGATAATTTATTCAAATTTTAAACCATTAGGTGATAATGTGAAAAGTTTTTCGAGTTTCCATACGGGTTCGGAAGCTTTTTTTTTTTTCTGGTTATATAGATGCCTACAAAATTCAAAAAAATTATTACTCCCCGATCTTTTGCTCAGCAAACAATTTTTTTTTATTAATTGCTGCACTAAAATCAGATTATCGAGTTAAGAGAACCTAACAGCAAGTTTTATTCATTCTTCATTCATATTATATTAAATTTTCGATTCATTAAGTTATTACTATTTCATTGAAACTTGCAACTATTGGAAAGTAAGACAGTACTTGGAAGACCCGGCAGTAGCGGCCAGTTGCCGTTCCCCTGACCTAGAAAACTGGTCAGGATTGGAAGCACAAACTGCCATAGAAAGTTGGAATACTTTCCGATCTCCGGTTGAGAAGTTTCAGATAAATATTGCTACTGGAAGTACTAATTATTATTTCATATCCATAAAACTGGTTTAATATTTATACGATTTCTTAACATTATTTAGAAAATTCATACATAATATAATATGTTATGTATTGGCCCAGTTGCAGCCCTATCTTCTACGCCATTACCCTTGATGAAGACCTGAAACTCAGGTCGAAATGTCGGCATAATATAAATAAATATGGTTTTGTTTATTTATGTTGTTCTTTGCTGACCGCACCCCCCGACAAACTTTTTCAATCATAATATAATATAATTATCATCTTTATTTCAATTTGAAAGCCCTGCAAAGTGGGGCGAAACCTTGGTTAATAGCAAATAGTTCTCTTTTACTATTTTGATACTTTTATTGATTGCCACTCGGACTATCTTCCTACAATAATATAATAGAGAGATAATATTTTTCTTGACTGTTAATTATATATATTTTTGAGACTCCTTAGGTTCGGTCAGTTTTATTATAATTATTAAATTGAATTAATAATATAATTATTAATATTGTGACTACGCCACGAGACTTTATTCTTCTCATTGTCATAAATTCTTTTTAAACCGAGTTTGCTATCTAATTTAATAATCTCTAAAACTAACTGGTTAGCATTAGAACTACAATTATCAAATTTACTATAATATCAGCAAAGATACTCAAATAAGCAAAACTTATTTAGTTAAGCCGACGTTTTGACCTGAATTTCAGGCCTTCTTTAGGGCTCGAAAACAAAACAATATAACAACATTAATTCAGAGAAAAAAATTATAATAACAAATAAACTTGGTAATATACATAATAATAAAATAAGTAAATGGTAGTTGCTGCTAATAAAACTTGAAGTATAATATTGTGGAGGTAAGAATTATACAACATAAATAATGAAAAAGAAAAAATATAAAAATTCAGACAGAGCTCATGTAAATAAAAAAAAATAATTACAATGAAAAGTACAGAAGAAAATGTAAATAATGAGTAATTGAAATTAACATAATTAAATATGTTAGTAATGATTAAAGACAAAAAAATAGTGAAAATTATCGTTTCCAATCGTTCAATCTATCTACTTAATTTATGATTATTTATATTTCCAAGTTTCTTTGTTATAATTTTTTGTTTCTCTGAATCGTGGTTGTCATCTCGTTTGTTTTCCAGCCCCGATTCATGTTGAAACGTTGACAAATAAAAAGTCATTTATTTGCTGACCGCACCCCATACCATCTCCTGCTCATATAGTTATGATAATAATTGTAACTACTAGATAAATTTTATATGTATACATATATATGGTCAGGTGTGTGGTCACAAGAAAACAAAAATAGTTAATAACTATTTATTTGCCGACGTTTCGCCCCACTTAACAGACCTTCATCAGGGCTGTTTCAGCTGAGGTCAACTCGAAACTGGGTTTCGAAAAAAGCAGTTTCACATTGACCTCAGCAGAAATTGCCCTAACGAAGGTCTACAAAGTGGGGTAAAACGTCAGCAAATAAATAGTTGTTGACTATTTTTCTTTTCTTGGGACCGTACCCCTTTTATTTCGTTTTTATGAAATCATAGAACTATTCTCACTACAAAACAAAAGTTGGAATTATAAAGTTTAGTTGCAATCGTAAAATATATAAATATTTAGGTGTTTTGTAGATAAAGCATTTTCTTGGTAATCCCACATGGTAAATGTCAAAAAGAGATAACAGGTATGCTTAAACCAAATTTATTACCTCTAATTTACACTCAACAGAGAAACCGTTAAAATGTTTACAAAACATTTTTTGAGTCAGTATTAAGTTATGGGATCTTATAACATGAAGCCAGTACTGAAAGCCATTTATCAAAACTTGAAATCTTGTAGAACTTTGAAAATAATATTGTAGCAGCAATAATGGAAAATCCGAAAGTAGTTACAGCTCTACCAAAACGATTTTATTTACTCGATGGTAGAGCGAAAGTGAACTTAAAACTTTTTTTTTCAGCTTTTAAGCGTATCCGATTTTAAATTAATTTAAAACGCCGGGCAAGAGCGAGGTGGCACAGAACAAGATATCCCTCGGACAAAACTCATTACAATAAATTGACTAACAGACTAAAAGCAGAAATTAGAAAACACAGAATACAAATTTTCCAGAACTTAACAGAAAACTTAAATACCACTGACAAATCATTATGGAGAACTACTAAAAA
>NW_027109179.1:897034-897698 GCF_000696795.3 Halyomorpha halys
CAAAATCCTACGTAAAATCCTTGATGCTCCTTATTACGTCACAAATAAACTCATTCACAAAGACCTTAAAATCCCATTCGTTGCAGATTTGACCCTAAAAAGATATGCGACTTTTCATTCCAAACTCCTTAAACATCCTAACCCATTAATTCTTAATCTTTCATCCTTTTGTTAGGTTGATTGATATCAGAGTTCTAGATTCCACCAAGTCTATGTTTTTTTAAATCACCCTATTTAAATGGACCAATAAAGTCTTATATTTTACACACATTTTTGAATACTCAAACTACACTATTCCGTTAAATTTAAAATGTTTTTAGTTAAAATATTTTTATTTATCTGGGCCCTTTTTATAATAAAGTACAAACTAGTACTATTAGTCTTGTAGATGTATCTTAATTCAATTACACTGACTTGTACAATAGTAACTTGTACTTTAGTATTTTTTAATTTCTGTAATGTCACTAATAGTCATACTTATCATGAAAAAAATAACTATTAGTTTTGTTACCACACTAGTTTCTACACTAGTACTAATTACTAATACTATTAGCTTTAATTATGAAACAGGGCCCAGATGTTTACATTATACACATTGAAATATTTTTTTTTTATTTATTTGTTGATATTTACAACTGTATAAAAAAATACAACCAGTAAATTT
>NW_027109179.1:900273-900740 GCF_000696795.3 Halyomorpha halys
TATTTTATATCCAAGGGATTATTTATACTACATTGTACCAAGGAATTCAGGGACAACCTGTCTAATACATATTCATGTTTATGCAAATACCAAAATGTTTGCTTTTATAAGAGAAAACAAATTTTATGATTTATTTTTAGTGGGTCCTTACCATCATAGCGATTCGATGAGCAAACTGTTATACGATTATGAACGCTTAATGGAATTAAATCAAAATTAAGCTATAATAAGTGTAAAGTTTTACTTAATTGCCGTTTATGAATTCGGCGAACACTAATCCATTTTATCTCAAAACATAATTTTAACATAAGAAAAATGCGTATATCTCCAAGTGCGTGTAACAAATATAAACTTTGTTGCTGTCAACAATAAAACGATATATAAACTTTGTTGCTGCCAATAATAAAACGATGTATAAACTTTTTTGCTGCCAATGATACAACGATATATAAACTTTGTTGCTGCCA
>NW_027109179.1:900790-910286 GCF_000696795.3 Halyomorpha halys
TTTTTGCTGCCAATGATACAACGATATATAAACTTTGTTGCTGCCAATAATAAAACGATGTATAAACTTTTTTGCTGCCAATGATACAACGATATGTTGGGTTGTAAAATAAATCTAAAGCGTTTTCTGTTGGTGATTTCAATAAAAACTTCATATTCTTGTAAATGTTTTAATCAATTATTTATGATCCATTGTGATCTATTACATGTTGCCATCATTCAGGTAATTTTTTAATTCCGTCCTACTAAAACTTCTCAGATTTTTGCACAATGAACTCCTCTATGTGCGTTTTGCAGTCCTCAAGAGAATTAAAGTGTTTCCCGTTAAGAGAGTTTTGAAGGGCCCGAAATAAGTGAAAATCTGTTGGGGCAAGGTCTGGTGAATAGGGTGGGTCGGAGATCACATCCCAGCCAAACTCCAATAATTTCTACCGGGTCTGAAAACACATGGTACAAGAGCCGGGAAGAAAAAAAATGCAGTTATTTCACCTATATTAATTTAAAATTATGAAAATGTTTAATATTGTTGGAAATAATGTAAAAAGTATAAAGTTACTACTTTATTTCACATAAATAGTTTAGTTTCTTCACAGCCTGTCGAAAGGAGGAGAAAAAAAGTCAGTTATTTCACCCAAAAAACTATATATAATTACTACTCAAAACTGATCAGTCTGCCTAGTATAGATAGGGGGAATAATAAATGGCGGCTATTTAAAAAACTTGAAAAACATTAATTTTTCATTCGGAGCTATATATCTACCAAATAACACTACAAAATCTAAGAACATTATTTAAAGAAGAGTAAATTTTCTGTAATATTAGCTCTAATAGAGCTATTTACATCTAATAGTTCTTGATATATAGCTTTTTAAAAAGCAATATTTCTTAAAAAGATTAATAGGTAATTAATTTATTTTGAGAAGTCTATATCTCAGGAACTATGTGACGTATTGTAGTCTATTAGCACTCAAATTAAAGTTAGTTTAATTTACTATATAGCAGCATAAAGCATATAACCTTTACCTTAGTAGGAATAGTAGTTTTTAAATATTTCCTAAATTAAATTTATTTATAGTTGTTCGGACAATAAGTTTAATTTATGAAACACTTTATTTCAGAAACCATAGGACGAACAGATGTCTGCTACCAATCAAATTAAAGAGAGTTAAATTTACTACGAAATAGTTGATAACGTTTATCTTTGTAGGAGTTGTAGTTTTTATGATATTTGACAAAATAAATTCACAAAATGTTAATTTCTAGTTGTTCATATAAAATGTTTGATTTTTGAAAAAAAATATATCTTTAGATCCATAAGACGCACATATGTCTGCCAGCACTCAAAATAAAGAAAATTAGCGTTACTACAAAGTAGTTCATGACACTTATCTTCGTAGGGGTACTATTTTTTTATGATATTCGTATATGAATATAAATTGGCACATGAAAATTTGTCCGAACAACTATAAATCAATTTATATCCTGATAGCAAGTATCATGAAAACTACTACTCCTACGAAGATAAATGACAAACTAATTTACAGACCATTAATCTAGCTTTAGTTGCATGCTAGTATACATCTGTACTTTAAATGGTATTTGAGATATAGATTTTTCAAAATAAATTCACCAACTTCTGATCTTTCAATACGTTCCGTACAACATTTTTATGAAATGCTGCTTTTTAAAAAGCTGGATTGAACGTAAATAGCTCTATTAGGACTTACATTTTAGCAAATTTACTCTACTTTAAATGATGTTCTCTTAGATTTCCTATTGTAGTTGGTAGTTTTAACGATATAGAGCTCCGAATAAAACATTAATTATTTTTAACTTTTTGAAACAGCCGCCATTTTGTATTCCCCCTATGTATACTTGGCAGACTCATCAATTTTGACTAGC
Organism: Halyomorpha halys; assembly: GCF_000696795.3. Lineage (NCBI taxonomy): Eukaryota > Metazoa > Arthropoda > Insecta > Hemiptera > Pentatomidae > Halyomorpha > Halyomorpha halys. The sequence continues at coordinate 902,692 of NW_027109179.1, forward strand.
AATTATACATAGTTTTCATTAAAGTAATCAAAAATTGGGGTGAAATAACTAACTTTTTTCTCCTCTTGGGCTCTTGTGATCATGTGATGTAATATCATGTGTATTAGGCGTTATCGTGATGGAAAACTATGCCTTTGCGATTAGCCAATGCTGGACGCTTTTGCTCAACCGCTGCCTTTGATTGTTCCAACTGGACACAGTTCTGCGATATCCTGTGTCGTAGAGTGAGGGTTGTCTGTGACCAATGCTTGAATATGTTTATCATCAACCGTCTGTGAAGGTTGTTTTCTTTTTCGGAAATAAAAAATCATTAAATGACGAAAATGCTTTTTTAAAAATAAAATTATAGAAATATTGAAAAATGCAACGTACTTATTTTACAACCCAATAAAAACTTGGTTGCTGTCAATAATACAACGTTGTATAAACTTGGTTGCTTCCAATAATACAACGATATATAATCGTGGTTGCTGCCAATAATACAACGACATATAAACTTGGTTGCTGCCAATAATACAACGATTTAAGGAAATATAACACGTACATGCTATTACATATAATGGTCACTTTCATTCTTTTAGACAGAGCTATAAACTTCAATACTTTTTGCAGTGATAAATAACGTTATATTTCCTGTTGCTATCCTCGCCTCTACTTTGTTGTCATTTGAAACCAGACTTCTCTGGTAGTTAAACTGGTTTACAGAACTGAAACTGTGGTCTCTGAAAGTTACTTTGCTATTCAGTTTCTTATCCCTTCTTGAACTTTTCATGTACACTGTTTTATCTTTATTAAACTTGAGGCCTAATTTAAATGCTGCTTCTTCGAATTACAGAAATGTTCCTTTTAATGAGGTTCAGATTATAGCGATAATGACCACATCATCTGCGTATGCTGAATGTTGAGAGAGACGATTGTAAATTGCCCCTCCTGCATTAGTATTAATGGAATGAATTGCTACTTCCAGTGCTATATTGAAAAGAAGAGGAGCCAGAGGGTCCCCCTGTCTCATGCCAATCTCTACAGAAAATTCTTGAGACAACGAATTTCCAAGCTTAACTCGGCAAGTAGTGTTCATTAGCGTCAGTTTTACCAGCGCGATTAGTTTTTTCGGTAAGCCTATCTTTACCATGGCTTTTAGAAGTCCTAGTCTGTCCACACTGTAATATGCTTGTTTGAAGTCGATAATGTGTTATATTCATAGCACTTTTCCATCGCCTGCCTCAGGGAGAATATCTGGTAAACTGTCGATCTACCGGGCCGGAACCCTGATATTCTCCTATAATATTTTCCGAAAGAAGATGTCCTCGAGATCGTCTCCTTTAGAAGTGTTTTTGGAGTTCTATCAATGGGTAGATTCTCCACATGTTTGTATCATGTCATAATATCACTTACAGCAAATTTACTTGATGTGTATATATGTATACAGTTGTAAATAACAATAAATAAATTATAAAAAAAAAATATTTTCCGTGAAATCGGACATTCTATTATTTTGGAGCCCTGCCAGTATTTTATACTTTATAGGTATATAGGTCTCCTTTTTTGAATATAGGACATATTTCTGCTCTTCGGGAATTTTTTCTTCTGTTCATATCTCCCGAATTAAATCATAAATTTCTTCCCACAAATCACTGTCACTACATTTCATCATCTCTGGAGTGATAATTACTTCTTTCTTCTCAGGAGTTTCGACTTCTGCACCATCCTGCACCCTACCCAGAGGTTTATTTATATTGAAGCTCTCTTCAGATATTTTCCTAGTGGCTCTTGTGTTCAGCAATTCACTGAAATAAAATAAGAGGAGCCAGAGAATCCACCTTTCTGAAATAGATGTCTTTTCGTCAATAAGCTTACCTTATTTCCGTTTACATAATCCAGTTTTGGCTTGAAATACCTTTTTTATTTCTTTTAACCCTTATGAAACTTTCTCCATTCTTTTTTTGCCAAGGATTCTTGAAAATTTTTAAGGTTTTTATTTTCCTGTACTCTCTTCTTTTGTCTAGATAGTTCTAGATAGGCTTCTCCCCTCTTTGTCATGAATTCCCGTATACTTTTCTGATCTTTTTTTTTACCATGTTTAACCTCGCCTTATTTCTTTCTTTCAGAGTTCTCCTACAGTTTTCGTCTAACCATTCATTTCTGGGAGCTGGTTCCCTCTTTCCTAGTACGTCTCTTGCACTTTCTGTCACAAGGTTTTTCATTCCTGGCTGTGTTATGTACAATACCATTTTCTCTCAGTCGTTCCCTTATTCTGTTTTTAAATACTTCTGCTACTTCACTCTTACATCACAATTCCAATTAAAAGTTTTTTTTTGTTTATGAAACAATATGACTCAATGAAATATCTTGTAATCAAACTTAATTAAAATTAAAAAAAAATTTAGAAAAAAAAATGATTTAAAATAAATCATAAATAAGAACTCTTATTTAAAATACTAATGAAGATAGAGCCCCCTTTTTAAAATTAATGTTTTAATAAATAATAATTAAAATTCTATTCCTTGATATATTCTTAATTATACCTTTTTGTAGTGGCAAGTTATAATGCCATGTTTCACAATTATTTTTAACACTTGATGTATCTTAATTTCTATTTTTAATATTTACTAAAGCCCTATTAATAATAAAGGCTTAGTGAACCCGAAGGTTCGATGCCGATACCACCATTCGCTGTCTACACCTATGTCTAGTAATGTCCGTTCAAATCCAAATCTATTTGATGTAATCCTCTCACCTACGTTTCCTTTAAACCTCGATCGTTTACTCGCCGGTGCAGTTTTCAATACTTTTTTAGGAATCCGTTGGTTAATTAGCTTAACAATTTAGTAATGTCCCTCTTTTTCTCCGCAATGCTATAATCAGAATTATATTTGCGGGTTGCAGTTCTTTTATTTCGGAGCTGTGTAACCTTCTAAATTCTTTTAAGGTTTTCCTTAAATTAAAAGAAATCTGTTTTTCCTGTTGTGTAATTTTTAAATTTTAATTGATCTAAAATTAGTATACTTATAGATACCTTCAACCAGCTTGAGTCGACGCTGCGACGTACCAAGTGAAACAGGACACCTGGAGAGGATGTTATCCCTTATGTACTGCTTAGAATGCTGCCGAGGAGGGGTAAGGCATTTCTCCTTAACATCTTCAACGCATGCATGAGGATATCCTACTTCCCGACCATCTGGAAGAGAGCCTTTGTCGTTCCTCTACAAAAGCCTGGTAAGAAGGGCTATGTGACTGAGCACTATCGTCCGATCAGCCTCCTCTCGCATATGAGCAAGATATTCGAGAGGCTTATTCATCACCACCTAATGAAGCACTGCAGTGAAGAAGAAATAATTCCGCCTGAGCAGACAGGTTTCCATAGGGGGGTCCCATGTGAGCATATCTGGCCAAGCGGCAATCACACACCCTGGGTCACATGCACATGAACAGGGCAACGGCGTTCATTTCTCTCGTGTGTCTCCCATCCGCTTCTCATCCGCCGCCTGGAAGACTTCAAATTTCCTGCAACAACCCTATGCCGCCTGATTGGAAACTACCTTAGCGGAAGGTCTTTTGCCGCACGGGTAGGCGTGAGCTTTTCAACTCTTGTTCCTATCACATGTGGAGTGCCTCAGGGCTCGGTGCTGGGACCAATATTGTTTGTGCTATTCACAACCCCAGTGGTATCAATCCAGCATCCGAAGGCAGTGGTTGCTGCCTTTGCGGATGATATCGGCATCTACGCCTCCAGCGTTAATGCTCCACCGGCGCTGTCTCATGCTCAGGAAGCGGCAAACACCATCGTTGCTGAACTCAAGCGCATTGGAATCAAGGTGAACCCCCCAAGACAGATGCTATTGTGATGTCATACCAAAAAGGTAAGAAGCCACTGCTTACTCACTTCAAGATAGACGAAGTCGACCAACGGATCTCGACCTCTTTACTCTATCTGGGAGTCACACTCTATCGCCACCTCACTTTCTCCAGCCATGCTCGTGAGAGGCTAAAGCTGACACGTCAGAAGACCTACAGGCTATACCATCTACTAAAATCTCCACAGCTCTCGCTCAGACTTAAGTTACAAATCTACAAGGCCGTCATTAGAGCCACGGTGCTTTACGGTGCGCTCTTACTGAACCACTTATTCAAGAGTACACTAAACAAACTTCAGAGCTACCAGAACTCTGTCCTTCGAAATATCGTAAGAGGAACAGTGTTACAGAGGGCCAGAAACACTGTTATCCACGATGAAGTCCAACTGCCCTCTGTGCCGGAGTACATTGGCCGGAGACACATCAAATTTTTTGATGGGTTAAGGGCCTGCACCAACCCACTGTTCAGGAAAATTGCCCCTTCACCATAACCTGGGAGATGGCAAGGAGATGTCCCCTTGGTAAATGTTCTTACCATGGGAAGAGGTTTGGGTTCTGCAGCCTAGATCTAATTCTAATACCTCCAGCAAAGCGGACCCTCCCCGCTCACCATTGTATTAATGCGCACTTTGCGCCATTGATCCTTCACATACAGTGAATACCTCACCACAACCCTTAAAATACCTATAGGTAAAAGAAAGGGGCATAGCAACAGACATATTTGTTTATCATTCATATCTATTTCAAGCGGAGGGAAGGAAAAAAATATAAAATATAACGTTAATAGTGAGGAATGTCTTGATAAAATATTTTAGTGAACTTATGGCTTGTTAATTATAGATTGAAAACTGAAACAGATGTTTTTAATTATAAGTCAATTGGTAACTTCCTTATGAGACTTCAGTGGTTTTCTTATTCCCCCAAATTAGATTATTGATTTTTTTTTTCGTAACTTAGAAATATTTACAGACAGACGACAGCATACTAACTGCGACGTATGCTGTATAATGACTCTGCTATATTCCCGAGAAACAGAGATCCTTTCCAGATCATACTCTATAACATACACACGTTGTCTACACAGTGGAAAATAAAGATTAACCAAGACAATTCGCAACATGTAATATTTACTCTACGACACAAACCTGCTCTTCAGTTCACATACAACCACTCTATACCACAAACAAATACTGTAATTTATTTAGGACTTACTCCTGATAGAATGTTGGTATGCGGCCAACACGTCAAAATATAGCGTAAAACGATAAATTTCTGACTGAGACTATTATATTGCATTTAATTTATCCCTCAGATAGAAGCGTATGTAATTATTTACAAAAATTTATATGGATTAGCCTGCCAAATTTATGGATCGGCTAAAAAAGATGTAGATTAAAAAAATACAAAGCTTTCAATAGCAATTTTTAAGACTGGCATCGAAATCACCACTCAACGTTTCAACAAGACTATTCACCTTGACCGTTCTAATTCTAACGTGCCACATCTTGTTATGTCCCTCTACCTGGTTGTGTTGAATCAATTACTCACTCATCCTGAAGGATAATTGACTCCCAGCAAAATGTAGTTAGGTAGCCTGTGCTCACTCATTCAATGGCTTGTTCTCACTCATGGGTACTAAGCTTAATGGTTCATTTCTTTGCCACTAGATAGCAGGATATTGATATGTCATTCAATTCATTGGTTTTCATCAAGCATTTATTTTAATATAATTTTTTAACATAGATAATACAAATTCTTTAGTTAAAAAAAAAATTAGTATGTTTCTTTCCAATACTTAAAATAGTCATGATACTATTTTGTGATTTGAAATTTTTCCTCATCATTTATGTCGTAATATAAGTAGATTTTTGTATCGGATTCTCAGTATTTATTAATGAAATATATGACTTCAGTGAGCTTAAGGGCTTCGGAATTTCCTAGTAGCGTGGCTTTAGAGCGAACATAATATTTTTCTAATAAGCTTTTTCATGTATCGAACTGAATAGTATGGCTGAATATTTATTTGAAGGAGGGAATACTTGATGTTTTGATATGTGATTCTCAAGATTTTCGGGTCACTGGCCTTGAATCTGAGCTCTGCTTTTTCCTCAATATGATTAATGTGGTTGAAATAGAAGTTACATAAAAGGTTTCTTATGTAAAGCCTTAGAAGGGAATAATGTGATTAAATATAATATTGATAGATACTTAAATATCGATTACTAATTATTGCGTAATATGTATTGTGTGTTGGTGGTGACCTAAGTAAGAACTTAGATAAAAACAATAACGGTTGCTTAAAGGAATACCAAGTTTTTAATAAATTACACTTTTAACAACCTTACATTTAAAATGTTGCAAACTAGTTTATCCGTTTATTATTTTAAAGATTAAAAATTTATAACCGATCCAGAAAAAAATTATTTCACCACTTTCTTAAACTTAGTGGTTTCGAGTTTCATGATATGATAAATCGGAAATTAAAAAAAAAACAAAAGAAAAAAAAACAGTACGTTTGCCGATTGTGTCCAGAGTGTGCAGTCAATTTTTCTTCTTTGTGGTTGCCATATCACATTCACACATCTCTCAGAACTAAAGTCTAGTAGGTTGTGTCATCTTCACCGCCGCTCTCTTTACTCCTTAAGATATCTACAAGGCGGTAATACGTCCGACTATGCACTCTATAGTATACGGTTGCTGTGAAAACCCTTCAAGATCACGCTGAACGAGCTGCAGAATTTCCTCCTTGGGTATTTACCCTATACCTAGTCAATGAAAATACCCAGTCAGAGGTTCCACGACGCTTCAGAGGGTCAGGAATAGAGTCATTCGCGAAGAACTCTAGCTCTCCTCTGTGCCAGAGTTTACAGGCCGAAGGCACATCAAGTCCTTTGATGGGTTGAAGGCCTGTGCTGACCCGCTGTTCAGAGCGATTGCAGCGGTACCTTCCCCTCCTATCCTTCCTCCGAGCTCTCGTTAGACGAAGATTCCCCCCTATCCTCTTCCTCCGCCACATTCTGTTCTTCTTCCTCTCCCGGTTCCCACTCCCGCAGGAATTGTCTAGACGGTTCTCCGGCCTCCTCTCCTACTGCATTTACAGTAAATGCTCGAGACAACCAATCGGCTACCACATTTTCTTTTCCTGATTTATATATTATTTCCAAGTTGTGTTGTGCCAGGAGCTCCTTCCAACGCGTAAGTGGTCTACAGCCCACACTATTTCCAAGAGCTCTCGTTTCAGTGTCCTGTATCTGGTATCCGTCTCTGATAGGGGCCTACTGGGCGATCTCCCCCTTTACCATCCTGAGACAACACCGCTCCCAATGCATACTCACTCGTATTTGTAGTGATAGTGAATTGTCGAGTGAAGTCTGGGAAAGCAAGCATCGGTTCCTGCTTCAGCTTCTCCATGCACCGCCTTATATTGTCTTCCACCAGCGGAGTGATGATCACCATCCTGCCTTTCTTCAGAAGGTTGTGGAGTGGGACGAGGTACTCAGCTATTTCTGGAACAAATCTCCGGTAATAATTTAATGTTCCCAGCAACCTCCGAACTCCCTTCACATCCCTAGGCACTGTCATCTTCCGTATAGCTGCGACTTTATCTTCGTCAGGTTTAACTCCTTCCCTGGAAATTGTGCGGCCCAAAAAATTTGTTTTTTAGCTGACCCCCTCAGTCAGCTGACATCGAAATAACAGCTGACTCAGATCATAACTCTCTCTCTCTCTCTCTCTCTCTCT
>NW_027109179.1:910589-920982 GCF_000696795.3 Halyomorpha halys
TTACTATTTCTCTCTCTTCTACCATCTCTTTGGTCTCTTCTTCTCCAAGGGTTTGGCATGTTTCTTGGCCGATGATATTCCATCCGAGTCCACCCTGGCTCCTCTACTTCCATGTGGGCCTCCACCTCTCTAGCGCTTGTATCAATGAGATCTTAAGGACATTCCACAAACGAGCGGTCTCTCGGCATTCCCTCTTTCTTCCCCAGTTCTTTTGCCAACTGAATCTTCAGTACCGTGGATAGGAATTGAATTCGACCCTGTACTTGGATCGTCTCCAACATCTCGCTGAATTTGTCTTGAATTCTGTTATAGCGTGCCAGGAGCTCTGTGGCATACTGACCATTAGACTGTCTCGGTTTTTTTCGTTTCTCTGAACATCATGAATATCTGACCTCCTCTGGGGTCCACCGTCCTTCTCCGAATGCCTTCTTTAATCTTTCTTTGATGACCTTCCAGGAGGTCCTTATGCATCCTCGTTGTCCAATAGATCCTCCGACATCTTCGCTTCTATTCGCACCATCAGGCGATCGCCCCCTTTTAAAAAATGATTTAATTCCCCCGTCTCCGGTGAATTTTTCTAGGTCCGATACCGCCTTTCTCAAGTCCTGGGCAGTTCTAGCGTCGTGGCATGAAATTGCGCTAAAGAGTCTTCTGGTAATGGTTGAATCACCTGCGGAGGTGGGTTGGCAGCTGCTAAAGCTTGGTTGACTGAAGCTTGAGTTTGGTTGACTGCAGCTTGAGGTTGGTTGTTTTGGTTCACATTCTCTAGGTTCAGAACTGCTTTTCTCACTTATCCGTTACTGGTCATAATTCAAAGAGAACAATGAATTTTTTTTTTCTTTTAGAGTGAAAATTAATCCGGTATTTAAAGTCGCCGGGTTTCGGCACCAGTTATCTTTTACTCAAGTGAAACTAAAAATAATTGGAGAGAGAGGAGTGCGAAATGAAACGCTTGAAGTGCTGTCAAAGCCTGATCTATTTGCGGAGCCTGTCCGTCTATATATGTATACAATCGGTCAGCTGTTCTCGATCAGCTGATATGGACCACTCTGAATGGGCCTTCGTATCTCTGCAGCTCTTTGCCTCTATTAGTTCCTACTTTACGGTATACCACCGTCCCAATTTTAAGGTTGCCCATTAGATTGCGAACACTGAGATTGTGTTTAGTAACTCTTTTGCGTTTCTCCTTCACAATTTTGTCTCTGACACTTGTACCCCTTCCAAGTAAACGAATCCGCTTGAAGATCACTAAGTGGTGCTTCTGCAGGCGTCTCCTATATATATATATATAGTGAAGACAAGGAAATATACAAAATCAAATAGAGGTACAAACGTATTGTAAATACTGAGGCACTGCCGTTCTTACCTCATCAGAACTTAGTAGGCCTCTTAAAATAATAATTTCGGAAAGATGGCAGACCATGTGGAATGAATGCTCTCCGAGAAAATTAAGATAAATCAAAAGAGGAGTAAAACCATAGTCCACATCTTACCGCAGCGACCGCAGAGTGTAAGTTGCTCTAATCCGCTTGAGAATAAGCCATACTGTCGTCACGCACTCTCACCTTATCAGAAAACTACCACCTCCAACGTACTGTTAGTACATTCTCACAATTAAACATATTTTTGAAGAATGTTCTTATTATTTACCAGCAATAAACAGAATAGGCCTCTTACTACTAGCTTAGGTAAATAGAATAAGCTCTCACAGATAAGGGAGCTAAGATTACATTGGTATTTTAATTTTAAAAAGCTCATCGCTTTCAGCTTTCTAAGTTACAGCTCAGCTTCGATTTCAATATTTTATATATTTATTATTATTTTTATTTTTTATTTATGTTGGAATTATGTGCGAATGTGTGCGTGAGTGAATATGTGTGGGTGTGTTTGTGTGTAGCTTTATTATAACAATCCATATGCGTTGATGACTACAAGGTTTTTCACCTTTGAATAAATATAAACAAACAAGATATTGTAAATTTATATAAAAAACATTAATTATAATGCTCAAAACACTTTAATAATAATTATTAAAATTATAAGGAATAATAATTTTTAAAATAAAAGAATTTAAATTTTAAGAACTTTTGTGAATATTCTTTTATTTCATATCCATATTTCCTACTCCAAAGTGGACTGAACTGAAGATGGAAGATGTGAATTTTTCATTTTAGGCCAATGAACACGGTCTCCTGTACTGGATTTTTTTCTATCCTGATGGTGCCAGATTCGGTGATATGGTTACTTGTTATTTAAGTATTATTAGTAATATTATTTTATATATTATGTGTATCAAACTATTGGAGAGACTTTATATTTGAAATCTCATAATAATTATGCAAACAATAATTTTTGTCCATATACTATTTAAGGGCAGCGGAGTAGCTCAGTGAGTAAGGTTAATCAGATAAGATCCTTGTACTACCGTTGTTCAAGAACCTATTTCCTTCCAAAGTACTGAATCCCTGACCCTTCATGGTTTGTAGTGGTACAGATTTTGACTTATACACTAATTAATTACTAACGTATTTAATTAATTAATTTATCCCTCTCCATTAAAAAAAATAACTAATAGAATCATTCACCGTCATCAGAATATCTAATTACGATTTCTCATCATTAATACATTTCTTCTATGGAAAAAAATTATAAATTAATAAAGTTTCGATATTCAAAATCTTAAAAACTTCGATATTCCGAAAAGTACTCAAATATTTATTTAGTATTAAGAATCCTTAAGGAAGGGAATATTGTATTGATAAAAAGAAGGGGAAAGAAAATCCTTACTCTTTTTTTTTTTATCTTATGGAAATTGTATTGATAAATCTAAAATTAATCCAAAGTTATTCAGTCAAAAAGAATTAAACAAGGAAAAATTAACTTCAAGGACCCTCTTAATCCTCCTTTAAAGAGGCTTCTTCTCAGGCAGAGATTCCTTTATAATACCCTTCAGTGGGTAGAATAATTAGCAAGGAAGAGATAATTCTTTCATATAACAACGGCTCGTGCAGTGGAGGCACCTGGTAGACACTACGAAATGCCTTCTCGCCACGTGTCGGCATGTGGAAGCGGCATGGCTAACTATGTGCTGTCCGCTAATACCGTAAATAAACATTCATTAAATCCGGGATTGAAAATGAACTAATTATTTTACTATTCATTTTCTTTACATTAAAAATTTAAATCAAATATTGAACTGACTCATTGATTTTTACTGAGAGTTTAGTTTTTAGTGTCCATCTTTAACACAATACTCACGTTTCATCGAATCCTCACTAAACATTAAATGAAATGTGTTTAATTTAGGTATTCCCCGGAGTCAAAATTGGGGGATATTACCCAAATTAATTATTATACTGGTAAGCTGGTTTAAATTAAGGTATTACTGATATTTTGCTGGTAACGAGTGGACTGTATTTATAATAAATTGATACATATTGATGATATTGACTTTGGTTTGAACAAAATAGTTACAATGTGATTAGTTGGTTAGTGAGAAATTTGGTTATATTACATGAATGGGTTTATAAATATTGTAGTTTACTTGTGTGATGTTCTTGAGACTTGAATGGTGATTCTTGTTTGAAGATGTACATGAAAGAAGGGTTCCTCTTGGTTCTTTTTCCTCATCCTCCCGCCGCCGCCGCCTCTCTCGCCTGAGTGTACAGATTTACTCCCTCATGATTTATGAGAAAAGACCTTCCTGAAACGTACTGTCTCTTTTTTCACCTGTCCAGGTCAATATGGCTACACAACTGGTACTCACCCCTATTTCATTGGGGATCAAGATGGCTGCCCAGGCTTCCTAACGCTTATCCCCTACTTGCACCTTTCTTAAACAAAAAATTATTCTTGCAAATGTCCCCTAAAAATATAAATACGAGTACACTGTTCACAAATTAAGGTTAATTGTCTGGCAGACATTTAAAAGCTTTAGTTGAAATAACAGAAAAACCTTAGGTGAAATTATAATTTATATTAGTAATATACAATGGCTGTATACATAGATTATAGACATAATCCACATTACTTTTGTTTTTAAGCATTAATGTTTACAGACCGCAATTCCTGTTGAAGAATATTTAGATTTTACTGTAGATCTCTGCCATTGTTTGCTAATACCGCCACATCATTGGCAAAACAAAGCAGACTATAATTAATAGGTCTAAAGATGGAGTATCCCAGATTTGGTTCCGAATTCCTCAGAAGAAGCTATTCCTGTCAATGTTTCTCTGTCAATTATGAAGACTACCAACTGGCAAACTACAGCCAGTATTAGGCCTCTATCATTATTGCATTCTCCCTAGAATCTGATGGTGTAAAACTTTCTTATCCTGTTAAATGTATTTTCGAGATCTATGAAACTTATTCATGGTTCCCTGCTATTCTCAGTAATCTGCCTCATATTTCATATTAAGTCTAGAGTTCTGACTCCGCATTATTCTCTCCAGAACTTTATGTATAGATTATATAATTTGTTATTATATATAATCAATTCCTTTCTGCCGTGTAATTATTCCAATTGAAGCTTTTTATTACAAAAATTATTAAATATACATTAATACCCCTTCTGTACTTTTACTTTTCACGGTCTGATTGTGTGGTAGTAGAATTGTTGGTTTGCAGTTTTTAAATAAGGTCTAATGAAGTTATAATGTGGAACAGAAATTTCGGAAAACTCATTTAGTTTGTGATGTTAATTTTTTCAGTCTCGTACTTTTTAATTACCGAATATTTTTTTATATTAGCATTCATTTGAATACTTACGAATTGCCTTATAACAAAAATAAGGTCGTATTTGTGGTAAAAATCATAACCTGTTTGCACCATCTTCTATCATTTTTTTCCGCCTTCATAAGATATCAGCTGAGTTCTTATAGCCACAATTGTCAGTTCCAGGATTTCTGGAAAAGGACAGGATTCCTCAAAATAATGAGGACCTACTTGAATGTTGACTTATTTGAGGCCACTGTTTGGAAGAATCGAAATCTACGGAGGAGGTATATAACTACTCCAGGCTCGCCGATCCTTATCCCAGTTGTCCTGACGAAGGACTTGAGACAAGGATCCTTAGCGAGCCGGGACCAAAACGGAATACCAAGCGAGGACGAACACTTTCACTCTTCCCATCTGGTGGGGGAAGGATCTGGTTCGTTCTACGGCTGTTACACACATAAAGAAATGCCAATGCCATATATATAAGAAAGGACGTAAGGATCAGGAAAATATCCAAGTTGAGAAAATTAGAAAGTTCGTTCTTCGAAATGAAGGAAAGCTACATAACTAATTGGAGCGAGAGTCATTTACTGGACTAATTAAAAAATTCCTTATCATCAATTTCTGATTATAGGATCATATAACTATTATTATGATTCGAATTTTTTGACATAATATTTTTTAAATTAGGTGTGAATAGGTAACCGTAGATAAATATGAGAAATGGTCAGGGGTGCGGTCAGAAAAAATAAACTAATTATCGAAATTGATTTATTTCTGTCTACGTTTTGATCTGAATTTCAGACCTTTATTCTTCTGTTGGAGAACGTATTAGTAAAATATTCCTAAAACAGATACAAGAAATTTGAACCAGCACTATACAGAAATTTTAAGCAAAATTAATTTCTGAATAATATAGTTAAATTTTATGTTACTAATTACAATCAGAAAATAATAAAAATAGAATTTAGACCAAAATAAAGTTTGCAATACATTGATTATATGCCTGACCTGATTTTAAGGAAGAGTATATAATATTTTTGATAAGCGAGTGATATCAGTGTCTAGATTATTTGCAATTAAAAGTATTTAATTTAAGTGATATAGTAACATACATAGGTAATTAAACATAAACAAACTTATTAATAAATTGATATGATTCCCTACTGTTTTATTGTTTCATATGTTAGTTTGAATAATTTTATTAGACCTAGGTAGGATAGGCTGCCAAACTTTTAATAGTTGGGCGTGAAATTGTGAATATATAGTAACGTGTGCTAATTTATAAGTAATAATGATTGAAGTTGTTAATACTGAATGTATAATAAAGGCTTTTATTTAATAGATTGTCCTTGATAATGGCTAGTTTGGCCGAATTATTAGAAATTTAAAGTACGAGGGCTGTCCAGAAAGTAACAGACGTTTTGAAATAAACAATTCCCAAATTAAAAAACTTTATTATATACATTTGAAAAAGGCACTCTTAAGCTATATTACTACCTAATCTCCATTCAAATTGAGACATTTATCATACCGTGGCACAAGTTTTTCAGTACCCTCTTTGTAGAAGTCTGCCGTCGACGATTTCAACTACTGCTTTACACCGGCATGCAGTTCGGTGTCAGTATCAAAGCGTTTTTTACCGAGCCATTTTTTAATCGCTGGGAAGTGGTGGTAATCGCTCGGCGCCAAACTCGGCTGTATGGTGGATGGTCAATTACCTCCCATCCAAAACCATCCAAGAGTGCCCGGGTATGGTTGGCTGTGCGTTGACGTGCGTTATCGTGAAAAAACAATACTTTGGTGCTAATTTTCCCCGACGCTTATTTTGTAAGGCGCGCCTTTAACTTTCTTAGTGTTTCACCTACTCTACTTCAATACCTTTCTGAGTTGATTGGTGGTCCACGTTCCAGGAAATCAACGAGAAGCACTCCCTTGGACACTGGTACGGCCATTTTAAAAATCAATGCAGCATTGCCTCACTCGGCTTTCATTCATAATAAAATGGCGGCCGGGTAGACTCAGCCTCTTCCAAAATCAATAAGCCTCTCAAACAGCATAAAAACAAAATGGTGGCCGGGCACACTCAGCCCCTGTGAGCCATGTCACTTAAAAGAGGGCGTGGCCTAATGACCACGTGAGTGGTTAAGGTTATGTCGAACTAAATCTAAATCTAAATCCCCCGCCAGGGGGTCTCGTGACTAAATACTAGCCTCCGATTGGCTGCCTAATGATCACTTGATAGACCACGAGAGTGGTTAAGGGTGGGTCGAGCTGAATATTTGAATTCAAATCTCCCGCCATATGTGACGTCACCAAAATCACGGCTGCCCACAGAAGTGTCCCAGCTCGCCCATATTCTCACTACTCCTCCCGGTAAACATCACAAAGCTGACGATAAATTTCAATTGGCCTAATGTTTCGACCCAACGAAAACCGAATCACAGACCGCACTTCACAAGTAGCGGGATTTTCTATTGCGGGGCACATTTTGACGACTCAGAGAGCAAAGTAAGGAACGAATAGTCCTCATGCTACAACAGCTGGATACGTACTGAATGTAGGAACGTTCGGACAGCAAGATGGGGCTCTACTCTCACCATCGCCATGATAGGTCAAAACGTCTGTTCTTTTCTGGACAGCCCTCGCATAAATAAATAATGTTGAGACTTAATTGGATACAATTTATTTTATTTTAAAAAATCCTTTATTTTGATTGACTTGCTCCAAACAACTGATCAAATTACTGCTATAAAACTGATACAGTTCACTGCCTTATGTCGTCAAATGATTTGTATAAATATTTTTCTCTCAGTGAAATGAAAGCTGGAAAAATTAAAATGGTATGATCTAAGTCGTCAGTTTCATTGAAAGTTCAAAGCTTATAGGAGTAACTGGAATTAATTAATAATTAATTGTAGTTAATTTTTATCCAGGCAAATTCTGGAATTTTTCCATTTGCTGACCGTACTTGGGTCAGTAATGTTTTTGAAGTTATTAAAAAAACGAAAATATATATATAAAAAAAAATAAAAATGTTACGGTTGCCATGGTGAAATAAAAACACTGGCGATATCTGCGTAGACAAGGGGTGTTACGGTTGCCATGGTGAAAACAAAACACGAGCGATATATTTTAGACGAGTGGGTTTTGTTTTTGTGAAGGCGACAGTTTTGATTTTGGAACACGTATGTTCAGACGAGTGGGTTTTGGTTTTGTGAAGGTGACAGTTTGATTTTGGAACACGTTACGATTGTTAAATGTGAAGTGGTAATAGTTTAAAGGCCCTCTGTCTGTTCTGTTTGAACCGGAATATCACCATATGAGCAATGTTGTCATATATGTTTTGTTTTTCAAAATTATGGTGTTTTACTTCAATCATTAACACTAGAAGTGGGGATATAGTGCAGTGACGTTTTTTCAGCGTGTCCTGGATAAGAGAATAATAATGTAAATATAGTTATTAAGGTTAAGCATTAAGTTAAGGTTAAGTCAACCTATAAGTTTTAATTGTTTTATTAATCGATAAGAATTTTTTTTTTCCTTTTTCATTCTCTGTATATACATTTCTTAGTATTATTAAACTTTTATACATATAGTTCTGCTGTTGTTTCTCTGCTTTCAACTTGTTAATTTACTTTTGTTTTTGTTTTTTTGTTGTTCACGGAATATTACGATAATTCAACAGGTGGGTCGGTAACACCCCTAGGTCTTCTGTTATCTACATGTAAAAGTATTCGCCAGTGGTCATAATTCAACAATTGTTTATATAGTGGTATATTTTAGTTATATTGTGGGCATAATGCTTCAGGGTTTTCGTTATTTCCAAGAAAAATAACGTGGCGCCTAAGGAGTAGTTTATTCTTTATTGTTTTGTTTTGTTTTTTCCTTTTGTGATTATTTTTTTTATTTGACTTTAACTCACCCCCTTCTCCGCTGAGCGTGGGCAACGATAAACGTATAATTAAGGATAAATCAAAATTTGCGATTATAATAACTACACTTTTGCCCCTCAAAATAATAGGTTTTTTTCTGAGGTTAATATTTCTATATATCAAAATTTAAGGCAAATTAAACAACCCTTAAAACATCAACCATCATTTGATAATCAATACGATGACGATGAAATATTTCCCTTTTTTTGTTTTGCATGTCAAAACGATATTTCATTTAACATGGTGGCTAAATGGAGAATGACGTCACGCAATATACTATCAATGAACCATATCATTTAGTCTGTTGCGTTTTTTATAGGTTAGTTGCTCATAGTTTATGTTACTTTTGTTTTAGACGTTTTCAAACTCCAATAAAGTCATAAACTGGGAAATATTTTTTTTTTATAATTTATTTATTTTTATTTACAACTGTATACAAATATATACAAGTAAATTTGCTGTAGGTGACATATTGACATGTTCCAAACATGTGGAGAATCTACTCATTGATAAAACTTCAATTACATTTCTAGAGGAGAAGATCTTAAGGCCACCTTCTTAAGACGCCTAGGAAGATTATTAGGTAATTAAGGAGAAGCCAGGTTAGAAACAAGTGGATTTGGGTGGTTCATGTGAGACATTGAGGTCCTGATGAATGACTTGATTCGTGACAAAGTAAGGAGCATTAAGGATTTTGGACTATTAGGATTGGATTCAGAAGGAGTTTGATGGTTTAGTGGAGCCCCAAAGCTCATTTCTATATGTCCAGATAGGACTTATAATAGTGTATGTATCATGTAGATCAGTCTTTTGTAATGGATTGGCAGTTTAGACAGTTTGTCTAGTAAATGTTGTAATAGTCGATATCGACGAGCAGTCTCTTGTCTTTTCAGTCTTGTATGAGGAAATAAAACAAGAAAAAAGTGAGGTGGAGGAAAGATGATGAGATAAAGCTGTTGGAGATTTAATTATCTAATCTAATCTAAATTAAGGTTACTAACCAAGTTGCCCAGAAAATCTTTAAGATTAAAATAGTCTTTTCATTTAACATATAACATGGACTTTAAATTAGACTCCTTACAATCCTATAGTTTAACATTTAGCATGTTAATACTTTTTATATTTAACACATCATGAACATACCTATCATATATTAAAAGATTTATCTACTAAATTCAATACTATTATGTTTTAATTTTTCCTATCTTAAATTTTGTTCGCTGTTTATGTTTAATCATTGAAAGAAAGCCAAATGCATAATTTTTATATTTAAAAAAAAAGATTGTTATATCTTTAAAAATGATTCATGTATTAAAATTGTTTGATTGATTTGCAACGTCATCAAATTGGTTATTAAAGGATAGTTGAAGTTTTAAGGCTGGTTTAATTTTCCAGACATTGTGATGTGTGTTTAAATTATGTAAACAATTTTTTTCTTGGCTCTTCCACCACCATAGGCGAGAACCATCGGACACATGTCTTATATTTTTATTAATTTAGAAAAAAATTCAGAAAAGTACATCCAATACGGTCCGACCAGATGACAACATCTATCAGTCGATGCCACAATACGGTCCGACTAGATGACAACATCTATCAGTCGATGCCACAATACGGTCCGACCAGATGACAACATTTATCAGTCGATGCCACAATACGGTCCGACCAGATGACAACATCTATCAGTCGATGCCACAATACGGTCCGACCAGATGACAACATCTATCAGTCGATGCCACAAT
>NW_027109179.1:921591-928862 GCF_000696795.3 Halyomorpha halys
GGTCCGACCAGATGACAACATCTATCAGTCGATGCAGCAATACGGTCCGACCAGATGACAACATCTATCAGTCGACGCCACAATACGGTCCGACCAGATGACAACATCTATCAGTCGATGCAGCAATACGGTCCGACCAGATGACAACATCTATCAGTCGATGCCACAATACGGTCCGACCAGATGACATCTATCAGTCGATGCCACAATGTCATGCAGATGTGTTAGTTACACTTTTGATTATTAGGGTGCTTTGGGAACTGCTACGATTTATAAGCTAGAACAGTACAATATGAATTAGTTTCTAGCGTTAAAACTAATTATTCAATTAACAAAACACAATATGCTAATATAAAAATAATATATGGAGTAATTTTATTTATATGACATGAATTAACAATCAATAAATTAATAATAATTAGCTCTATATAAATTCTAAATAAAAGTATAGAGTGAACTTGGTTAAAAATAAGAATACAATATATAATATAAAAAAAAGAATAAAATATATATTATACAACATAAAATAATATATACAATATGTAGCATTATATCTAATGTAAGGAATTCAAAGAAGAAAGCAGAATTAAAGTAAACAGCAACTAAAGGATATAATAAAACAAAATTATATAAGAATACGACAAAAAAAATTATCTATGTTGAAAAAATATATACATGAATAATATAAATAATTAAAATCGAGGCCGTCGAGTGACGTTAAGAAAAACTAGAAATTGGGTTATAAGAAACAGTTTGAATAAAAATCAGTTATTGAGAATCACTGATGTAAAAATTAGAAGTACCTGGTCATATGTTTCTTTTTTAGCTTTCTTTATTGGTGATCTATTCATTAGTTCATCTGGTTAATAATTGTACAGATGTGGTATCATATGGTTTCAAGTATGTTTTGACCTAGTATTACCAAAAAGGTTTTATTATAATATTATTCCTCGTTCGCAGCCTTCCCTTGTTTGTACAAAGAGTTTATTAACCCACTGGGTTGAGGAATCGCTCCTCAGTCAGAATCTCAGGGTTGGATATGAACGACTGGGTTTAGGACTTCCAAAGCTAAAGGGCAATATGAAACC
Organism: Halyomorpha halys; assembly: GCF_000696795.3. NCBI lineage: Eukaryota > Metazoa > Arthropoda > Insecta > Hemiptera > Pentatomidae > Halyomorpha > Halyomorpha halys. The sequence goes on from NW_027109179.1 coordinate 922,680, forward strand.
CGAGACTTCTCCTCTGAATCTTATTAAGTCCTATCCCGGCAATATAACTTATCTTTAGGACCTAAGAGATAGAATAGTGGGGCGAAACGTCTGCAAATAAATAGTTCTTAACTATTTTTCAATATTTTTAGAAAGAAGCATTGGCTTGTGGCACCCTAATGTACCAATGGCAACCACTTTGAGCCCCGGGACTCCATACAGTTTTAACTCATAAAATAACATTTAAAGAATTTCCTTGACACCTCTCACTGAATTTGATGTTATGATAAAAAATCATCAAGTATAAGTAGAGCATAATGAGCTGTTAATAGTTGCCCCTAGATTGATATGAGGATACCATCTTCTCCTCATACAGGTCCTCAATCTACGGCCAACTATGAGGGTGCATCGGCAAAGATACACAAATAAACAAAACTTATTTATTTGTGCCGACCTTCTCACCTGAATTTCAGACCTTCAGCAGGGCTGAAAAAAAAAAACAACTTTTAATAACAAATAACTTTTCGCTTACTCTTTGTTGTTGTAGATAAAAAAGAAGTACAGTTATGTTGACTAATAATCAATTACTTTTACTAGAATGCGGGTTTATATGTTCCGGTAAATCACGCATTAAGGTCATGGAAAAGGCGATGCTAAAAAATAAACCCATTTTCTTCATTATTCGGAAACCATTCTAGTCCCCCTCAATTGTAATTGTAAAACAGCCTAAGTCCTGGGCCCCTCGTATTCCATGTTCCTTAATCCCGTGTTCCAATTTAAATTTAATTGATTGTATGGTGATAGGCAAACCAAGGCCTTCTATCTCATAAATCCCGCTGATAGTCCAGAAAAAAAATATTGTGACACAGATGAGTTGAACCGCGGTCGCTGAAGATAGGAAACGCCTTACCCACTGCTACTACCTCGGTCCCCTATTGTCTCTTCCTACGAATTGATAATTTCAATGCTGAAAGGTTCCATGGCAACCTCGTTGTACGCCTACCCACATTCCCGTTACTTTACTCTTCTCATTCCACTCTGAACTTGTGTACCCTCTGTAAAATATATGTTTATAGTTGTTACAAAAGCATGATAACTACTATGAATAAATACCAATATAAATTGTTACTTATACGAAAAATTTTTCTTTTTTGAACATCAAATTATAGTCATGGCAAAATGGACCAATACTAAGTATGTCTAATATGATGTTCAAAATGGTTCCTTTATTCATGACATTTCGCCAACAAATTATTATTCCACGGAAGCCGTCAATTAGAAATTTAATTTTTTTTTTTGTTTTGTTTTTTCCACTTATCTGTTTGAATACCAATCTGATAAAATGTACTTTTCATTTTGAACGTAGACTACATTATGACAGTTTGTCCATATTTAATTTCCTAACTAAAATAGTCACGCTGTAAATTGAATCATTGTGTTTAAGATATTGTTTTACATTAAGTTTAAATCCATTAACGGTTCCTTCCTATATCTTCTCTTATTCTTTGGTTTCTCATTCGTTCAAATCAGGAAAACGAAGATCATTCATTTTTCATCTCTGTTGTTTGTATACAGGTTTCGATTTTTTTATTACTCACGATAAAACATATTACCCGACCACCAAATTGGATTTCTCACATTACATTCCACAACACAACTACACAGGGTCACGGACTTAATTTCTTCTGCTAGTGAATTAAAACTATAAGCTTCTGGATCATTTTTGGATGTGACTCAGGTGTTTGTAGGCTTTGGCACCAAGACATTCTTTTTAAACTCAAGCCAATTCTCCCAAGCACCTACTATTTAATTTTACAATAATTTCTTCATGACCGCTTCTTTTCTGTCCGACAAAGCTCAGTGAACACATCAATGAAACCAATATTTGAAGGTGTCTCTCAAGGTCCTATCCTGGCCCCACTTCTGTACCTTATATTCACAAACGACTTTACGAAACATACTAACTACGACGTATACAGACGACACTGCTATCATTTCGAGTCAGACCCTTTACAAGCCACACTAACACTATAATATAGTCTAAGCAATATACAGACATGGTGCACACGATGTCAAATCAAGATTAACCACGTCAAGTCACAACTTGTCACATTTACTCTACGTCACAAAACATGCCCTTCAGTTTACATTGACAATCACCCTATACCACAAAAAAACACCGTAACTTATTTAGGACTTACCTATGACAGAAGGTTGACATGTGGCCCAAACGACAAGTCAAAACGTAAAACGCTAAATTTACGACTGAGGCAATTATATTCTACTCAGAAGTACTAAATTATCGCTCAGACAGAAACTTATGCAATTACTTACTAAAACCCATATGTAACGGACCACATTCATATAAAACGGTTTCACAACTCGCTGCATGGACATTTCAATAGATTTATACTACAAATGGCAACACATGACTTTCCTGACGTAACTCGGCGTAGGCTGAAGAAGAGTTGGATGTGGGACCTCCTAGTGTAATAAAATAATTTACTTAACGTCAGGAGGATGCACCACTGGGTGCTATCTCCCTCATGCCAACTCATGCCATGCCGGATAGAACATCTCATTTGGTGGTTGAAATGTACATTTACAGGTGCAAATAAAAAAAATGAAAGATTAAAAAAAAAAGTTAAAAACCCAATCTCATACTAACAAGTTTAGTCTGAATGGAAAGTATTTTTTTTGTGAGGTGGGTATTCTGGTAGATAATGAACAAAAATTAAAAAAGAACAAATCATTATTTTTTTTTCATTACGCCTCCTGCGATAGGATCCAGAAGGCATTTGTTGGCCAAATGTCAGAAATCACTCACAAAACTTTTCCCGATATCATATTAATAGTAATTCATATCGAAACTTTTGCTGCTACTTTTGGCTGTTTGACCCTGAATTTTTAAATCTTCATTTCGAAAATTATCTATTTCATCGAAAATAATTATCTATTGAACTTACATGAATTATGAATTGTATTTTGTTAATTAATATTAATTTTATTTATTTTTTTCAGTTTCAGGTGAGCCTTCTTGGATTTGAAGAACTTGCATTCATATATTGTGGTAATTTTTCATGATTATATTTGTTTTGAGCCATAATATTAATAATTCTAGATATAAGACATACTATGAGTGTTGACATTTACATAAACATAACTTCCATACCGTTTTATGAAGTGCATAAGTTTCTTTTTGGTAAACAGTAAAAAAAAAAATTAATTTTTTTCCCATTTTTAATCAAATAAAAGTTTATCATTAGTTAAGTATTTTGGAAAAAACGTTGGCTAAACTTCATTTCTCTGTATCTAATTGAAAGGTTTCCTCTGATTCCAGAGAATATGATTCCACATAACTTTATGTAATCAATCGGATTTACTGGATATTAATAAATAAGTGCCGTAGCTAGAAGTACTAAGCTCCGGAGTTATATCGTAAATATTTTATCCTAAGCAGGAACAAACTTTGATGTTGCAACGTGTTGCTAATTCTGTTGGTATAAATACCGTAAAGTTGTTTCTAATCCTTTGGTTCTTAATGTTTAAAGAATATGTTATAAGTTTTTGAAACCCTTTTCAATTTTTTTAAAAATATATTTGTGCGTTTATTGAATTCCTACTATGTGAGACCAAAATTAATTTGCCACATATATTAAAAATACATGAAACACAATTGTGACATATTAGTACTGTATTCGAAGAAGTTTCCCAAACTAAGATCTAAATTTATGCTTTACTGATTAGAGAATGGTCCATCTTTGCAATAGGTGCTGATCACTTGTCTCTGTTTGAGAAAGTGTCTTAAGACTCTTTACTTTTGCTTCGGTGAATATTTCTTCATGGTTTGTCCTACTTTCGAAAGCGGGATTCCCATATGTCATTTCTGCGAAAGATCCGTATATATGATTACTTTCACTTCGTAGAATTCTAGTATTTTGGTCTCACAACCTTTCAAGTACTTTCAATTATATCTAATTTTATAATTATTAGACTCTTAAGTCTTCTATGGGCGTTATTGGGCATGATTGTTTATGAGAGCGCTATGATGTCATTTTAATTTGTCATGTAGACGTTTGTAGTTGGGCTGTATGTGTTCGTTAACAGGGCATGTGAAGGTCAGCGTGTAAAGTTATGTTGGTGTACCAAGTAGCGTAAGATTTAGAGTTTGTTTCTAGCATTCCAGTATTTAGTTTGTTCTTATTTTCCTGAATACATAACCGTTCTAAGGATAATTGTGGCGACATTTTTATAAATATTTGTTTAGCTTGACGAGAGTGCCTTGAAATTTAACTGCTGCAATAAAATATGGTTGAACAAAAATTATTTGATTGATGAGAGATGAAGACGTTTGTATTCCTGAATTTTCTAAACAAATAATAATTATTCGAAAATAAATTTTACTTTTCTGATTTCTAACATATTAGGGTTCCTTTCTAAGTGTTAGGAGATGGAGAAAATGAAAATTCTATCAATTTTAAGATCGTGTATCGATTTATTTTAACGTTTCTTATTTTAAACCTTTTTTTTTTCGGCCATGACTCCCACTGGAGTTCTATACTGCCTATCCATGGTTGTAGGTCAAAGTTTTTCATTTTGTGGGACTGCCACTCAATGATAAAAGTCAACACCACATGCCGGATGCGAACCGACACCACCACTAGACATCAAATTAGTAAGACTGTGTCTAACCACTGAGCTACGGATGGCCCCATTTTTAACCTTTTTTAATCGTTTTTATTTTCTGCATCTCCTAAAACATATGGACCCTAATATGTTAGAAATCAGATGAGTTAAAATAAATTCATACACGACCTTAAAATCGATAACATTTTCGTTTCCTAATCTTGAAAATATGAAATGTATGACGTTACAAATCGGAAAAAGTAAAAAATAAGGGAAGTAAAAAAATTGTATATTTAATCGAATAATTTCGTATTCAATTGAAATTAAATTTCAAACCTACGAATACAAAAGTATTTGGATTGTTTAGTCGTATATTTAGTCGAATAAAAGATTATTCGTGTGAAAAATTCCCGAATCAAACTCCAAATAATAATTTATTCGTCTCTCGTAACTACCAACTAATTTCAAGCATTTATTTTCCAACACCTGCAAATAAAATTCCTATCACTTTAAAAAATGTTGTGATTTTATTTTCGATGGATATTATTCATATTGTTACTGATGTTGAAAATGTAAGATTTATGTTTATTTCCAGTAGAATGCGAGGGTGTACATAAATAAGCCACGATTATACATGAATAATCAAATTTACATAAAGTCAACCCTCATCCCTTATTCAAAATGCTCGCAATCCCTTAGGATACCCTGGTTTATCTGTGTGGAGATCTCTCGCATTGACAGAACATACCAATAGAAAGGCAGACAAAATTTAAATGTTACCATTTTTCATAAATAAAATCCAAAATAAGCTAATTCTGTATAAATCAATTATGCGAGTTCTCTATTATATGCTTGGAGTTAACACGTTTAACGAATTATAGAATTTGACAGAATTATTAATTTATCTTTGGGAATAATTAGCCGCTAGGGATATTTATGATCACTAAACATTACCGCTAAATATAGAATATAGAGCGGCCTGGCTTACTGGTAAGGAACTGTACTGTTAACTCGAAGTATCTGGGTTCGAATCCGACTTTGACAGATAATTATTTATTCTGTTACTATAGCTGTAAGTCAATATTGTGGTTTCGGGAGCCCTCGGGGTTTGGTGGTTACTCTTACTTAGAGAAAAATCAGGCAGTCGTGATGGATTCAGACCAAACCCTCTTCTTGCCCAACCGTAGGTTTAGTAACTGTACTTTCTTACAAAATACTGCATCCCTGACCCTTTATGGTGGTACAGATTTATTTTTATAGAACATATAATCATTGTTTTTATAACGTATATTTTAAAAGTTTTATTATTTATACTTTTTTAATTAACATTCCTCACAGACTTCAACTGACGAACGTTTTTCCATTGTCTTTAGGTGTTTTTTTTAATTGTTATTTGGATCTATTTTTTGTAATTGTTTTTAAATAAACATATTTAAAAAAAATATCGCTAGGAATAAATGTCAGCGATTACTCCCGCTATACATAAATAACCAGCATCCTTATTATTATTAAGATTGGAGAAGATGGTGTATTGTGTATATTTCCAAATTTTATAGTCTATTATTTATTTTATTTTAT
>NW_027109179.1:928963-931836 GCF_000696795.3 Halyomorpha halys
TTTTTATAGCCCTGATGAAGACCTGAAAATCAGGTCGAAACGTCGGCATAAATAAATATTTTTGTTTATTTATGCTGTTTCTTTGCTGACCGCACCCCCAACCATCTTCTCCAATCAGTAATCTACGGTCAACTATATACACCTCATTATTATTATTAAGACTTGCAGCTCCTTTCAATACAAAAAGATATTTTTTACCTCCATTTCTTATTTCATTAAGATAACCTTTTCCGAAACTCCATTGAACAAAAAATTTACTTATTGAGTCCTTGAATTTTCGGCTCCAGTAAAAGTCTGGAAATAGCTGAATGTCCTGGATACCCAGAGGAAAGCTGAGAGCCTGGAATCAAGTGAACGGAACCTCCCAGTTGCTTTCTACTACTTTCTCTTGCCAAGGACGCTGCCCACTTCCCTACCTGAAACATTTAACGGGCCAAGTAGTGAGTTGGGGTCAATCGGATTGTAAAAAAAGTTCGAAGTATAATGGTCTGATAATATTATCATAAAATGGAAGTAGGTTAATCCCATGTAGTATCCATTAAATCATTGAAGAAAATAGGCTAAAAATTCTGGCCGAAACGTTGGCACTATTAAATAAGTTATTTCAACTTATTAGAGTTATATCTTGTGCCCAATCCCCAACAATCTTCTCCTCACATCATCTGAATAAAACAGTTTAAAAATTAGTTTTAACCAAACTTATGACGCAAATGCATTTCTAGTGGTGCTGAAACTCTTAATAATTAGCTAATTGATTTATTAAAGTATGCAATTAGGGTTTTTGATTGTAGTTGATCGTCGTGATAAAGTTAAAATAAAAGAAATTGAAGAACATGCATTTCCGTGTCAAGTGTAATAGAAACTAATTTTAAAAAGTATTTGACGTATGCCGATGACACATGCCTATTGTCAGTGAATAATGACCCTTCCATTGTATCCCAATCCCTCCAATCCCACATCACCACCCTCGAAGAATGGTGCCAAAACTGGAGGATTAAAATAAATTCCAATGAATCCCACCAAATCACATTTACCCTTCGTCGTAAACCTTCGTCATGCCCTGCAGTATCTTTCAATAATACCCCACTCATTCCTGTTGAACAGATCCGTTACTTAGGACTAAATCTGGACAAACGACTAACATGGAATCCTCATACAAGACTGAAAAGACAGGAAACTGCTCGTAGATTCCGACTATTACAACATTTACTAGACAAACGGTCCAAACTTCCAATCCATTACAAAAGACTGATCTACATGACTATTATAAGGCCTATTTGGACATACGGAGTTGAGCTATGGGGCTCCACTAAACTATCTAGTTCCTCTCGAATCCAATCCTGACAGTCCAAAATCCTTCGTAAAATTCTTAATGCCCCTTACTTTGTCACAAATCAAATCATACATAAAGACCTGTTCCCTATGTAACCGATCTAGCCAGAACCAGATACCAATCCTTCCATAATAAACTTCACAACCACCCAAACCAACTCGTTTCTAACCTGGCTACTCCTTCACTACCTAATAATCCTACTAGGCGTCTAAAAAGAAGATGGCCTCGAGATCTTCTCCTTTAGAAATGTTTTTGGAGTTCTATCAATGGATAGATTCTCCACATGTTTTTATCATGTCATAATATCACTTACAGCAAATTTACTTGATGTGTATATATGTATACAGTTGTAAATATCAATAAATAAATTATTAAAAAAAAAAAAAAAAGTATTTGCAGATGTATGTTCGTGATAACTAATCATAGAATGACTAACAATAATTGAATAAATATATATAAGGCTTAGGAAACCCAAAGGTTCGATACCGATAACACCAACCGCTGCCCTCACATATAATGTGTGGATAAAAATTCAGTTATTTCACCCCAATTCAATTACTTTAATGAAAACCACGTATAATTACTAGGAAAAATTTATGATTCTGCCAACTATAGCTAGAGTGAATACAAAAGTTTTTCATTCAGAGCTCCATATCTTTGAAACTACCTACAACACTAGAAAATGTAATAGAACAAAAGTAGAGTAAATTTGCTAAAATTTAGCTCTAGTATAGTTGTATAAGTTCAATAGTTCCCAAGATAAAGATTTTTAGCATTTCATATGATCAGTAATTCAGTAGTATTGAATGTGTTGTGGAAATTCTATATTTCAGGAATTATGAGACGTATTGCTGTCTATTAGCACTCAAATTAAAGTTATTTGAATGTACAATAATGTAGTTTATGACATTTATCTTTGTAGAAATACTAGTTTTTATGTTGTAACTCCTACTACAAGAAGATAAACATTGTAAACTACTTTATTGTACATTGTGGTTCTTTAGATATAGGTTTTCTAGTGTTGTAGGAAGTTTTAACGATATAGAGCTCCGTTAAACATTTACCATTTTGAAATAGGCGCAATTTTTTATTTCCCCTGACTATACTTGGTAGATTCGTCAATTTTGTCTAGTTATTATACATTATATCAGATTTTTGTACTAGATTAGATTAGATTTTTATTCAGGGCGATCAACATCTAGGTTATTACACCCTTTTTACTTCATCTATCTTCTTGTCTTGACATTTGATGGTTGAATGTAGACTATTTCCTTTTTTCTACTGGTCAGTATTGGTGGATTATATTTTAGTATAAAGTTGATTTTCTTTCAGAAATTTTATTATTTTGCCTACGGATTCTGCTGAGTCTTTAAGGGCCAATTCTCTTGTACGTGAAATTTTATTATTTTCGAAAGCTTGACGAAATGATGGACATTCTTCAATTATATGTTTCATTGATAATGGGGAATGACAGGTTTGGCATATAGGCTGGTCCTCTTTTGTGATTAAGTGAAGGTGAGTTAATTTGGAATGTCCTATT
>NW_027109179.1:932813-955780 GCF_000696795.3 Halyomorpha halys
CTTTCTATTGGGCTCGTCCTGAAAGCACCTGTGGCAAGTCTTATTCCAGTATGGTGAACGGAGTCTAAGAGTTGGAGACAGTTTGATTTAGCTGATGAATAAACCTGACAGCCGTAGTATATCTTGGATCTTACTATACTTGTGTAGACCATGAGCATCGACTTCCTATCAGCTCCCCAAGACGTTTGGCTTTTGTACTATGTTGTCTACATTCTTCCACAGACCCAGACATAAAAAATGATACAGACCCCACACATAAAGAAGAAAAATCCGGCTCGTGTACACTAGTATCATCTATGGTCAACCGATATTTTTGTTTAAAAGAAGTAATTTCCTAAAAATATTTCGAAAACGTTGTTAGTGAAATATTGTAATTTTAAGTTATTATAGGTTTTAGGTTATTTATGTAAAAGTGATATAGGAGAGCAATGCCAAGTATATATTTAAGTGCTTTACTGCCTAACCCTGGTGGAGAGTCACGTTTATATTTTGTGAGACCGCCACTTAATGAAAAAAGTCAACGCCCCAGGCCGGATTCGAAATGGCGCCACCCGCTAAACTCCGATTGATACCTGCGCCTATCCACCTGAGCTACGGACGGTCCTAGCCAAGTATATCTGTAGTTTTTCTGCATATTGTTATTGTGTTTATTTACTCTGCCAATCAATTATAATACAAGTGGTCCGATCAGATGTCAACATCTATCAGTCAATGGTAAAATAACGTCCAAATATAATAAATATAAACTGAAATATTTTTTGGTAATACTTCTCATTGGAAATTTGCTGTCCAAGGAATTTTCTGTCTGAAACTCTGGCTCCATTTCTTTTTAATACGAAACATAAATTTGAGCGTTAATTTAGAATACAACTGTAATAAAAACTCAAACCAACTGACATAACATTAATGTCATAATAATTGTATTCATTTTCTTTCTAAACGGGCATAAATCAAGATCCGGTATCGATTCAATAACCCCCTACGTGTGAAAGTAGAAGACAAAGACCACGGAAGTTGGGTAACACTGCCGTCATTGGAGCGGTTGCCACACCTGCTTTTTGTCAACGGCCCATTCATTCACGATCGACCACGAGCCAGATATCGATATGCGGGAAAGTATATCTTTTTTAATATCGATGAAAATGAGAGTTGGCTACCTCTAGACTGCGTTTTCTATCACTGAGGTAATGATCAATTGCAAAATTAAATTTAAAAAGTAGATAGTTGACCGTACATAAATAAGTAGGAAAGATGGCCAGGAGGTGTGGCCAGAAAAAGAAAAAGAAATAAAAAGAAAGTTATTTATTCGGGCCGACGTTTCGACCCAATTTTCAGGCCTTCATGATGACTATAAAACAAAACGAGATAACAATCATCATTCGTAGAAATATAATATTAAAAAGAAATAAGAAACTAACAAATTTGGTAATATACCTAACAATGAATTGAAAATTTAAAAAAAATAGTTGATTAATAACCATGGGATTAGACAGCAATATATTTATAACGATGAAAGATTACAAAGAGATGTTGTATTAACCCGTCTTAGGATAGGCCATACTCGAATCACCCACTCACCGAAGTCTCACTACTGCTGAAACGATCTCACCGTTAAGCACATTCTTAGTGAATGTATTGCTCATGAACCACACTGATTCTCTTCAGATTTACAGGAGATGACCCCTCGAAATATCAAAACATTTTCAGTTTTTAAAAATAATTAATATCTATGATCACACCTAGTCTAACTCTAATTCCAGCATGTATAAATGGATGCATAATTTAATATAGTAATTTACTCACTATGTCAATTATATTTGTACCTTTATAAAGTGTAAATTGTAATTGTTAATATGTAATTGTAATTGTAAATTTCTAAATTTCTCACTTTACTGTTGTAACTTTGTGAACATGTCACTTGTAATCTAATTTGTAAATCCAGTGTAAATGGCCATAGTGGTCGAAATACTTAAATAAGTTAAAAAAAAAACGATGAAATATAACATTATATAGGTAAGAAGATATGTTTAAGATAACATATGTAAGCAGTGTCTAAAAAACAAAAAACAAAAAAAAAATTGAATCAATATATTAAACAATATAAAAGAAAAATCAAATACATAATTAACAGTAATAAATATATAATACATAATGTAATAATGCCTCTTTCATATTTAATATGTTTATTCAAATCGTTTATTAGTTTTTTTAGAAACTTACATATCTTATCTTCTTACCTGTATAATATTATATTTCATCTTTCATATTTATCATTCTGCTCTCCATGTCCAATTTAATCCCATTATTAGTCAACTATTATTTTAAATTGATTGTTATGTATATTTCCAAATTCGTTAGTTTAATTTAATTTTATTAGTTTATTATTTCTTTTTAGTTTTATATTTCTACGAATGATGATTGTTATCTCGTTTTGTTTTATATTCATGATGAAGACCTAAAAATTAGGTCGAAACATCGGCATGAATAAATAATTTTTTGTGATTTGCTGACCGCACCCACCGACCATCTTCTTATATTTAAATTTTTACGGTCAACTATATATACATATATATTAAAAAAAAAAAATTCTAACGGAGCTCCATACCTTTAAAATAACCTACAACATTAAAAAAATACAGTAAATTTGCTAAAATATGAGCCTTAATAGAGCTATTTACGCTCAATAGTTCCCGAGATACAGTCTTTTAAAAAGCAAAATTTTATGACCAAAGAACGAAAAATCAGTTGTATTGTGTTCAATGATAAATTATGAAGATGGTCGTCAGGGGTGCGATCACTTTGTAGAGGATAAAATACAAAAGGTAAATTAAAGTAAAATTAAAATTATATAAATATAAGAGAAAACAAAATAATTTACAACTGAAAGAAAAGAATAAGTAAAATAGTGTAAATATAATATAGACAGTCATAAGAATATAAAAAAAAATACGCAAACTAATATGTTAAAAATGAAAAGTAGACTTAATAACACGTAAAACAGAAAAGTAGAAATGAGAAAATAAAATTTAATATACTAAAAAAAACGGAAATTAAAGAAGTAATTTAAGATTAGATAAAATTTGAGAAGGAATATGTACAATACAATTAATGATAATAATAAGTGAGTAAATAACCATTCTGAAAACCATATCTCAGGAATGATCAAAAGTACAGATGTCTATTAGCACTCACATTAGAGCTAATAGTATCAAGTAGTTTATATCCTTTATCTTTATAGAAGAAGTTTTCATAATATTTGCGAAAATAAATGCATCAAACGTTAATTTCTAGATGTTTGCGCAAAATTTTTGACTTATGAAAAAATTTATCTCAGTAACCATTATACGTACAGATATCTGCCAGCACTCAAATTAAAGGTAGATAAATGTACTATAAAGCAATTTGTAACGTTTATCCTCATTGTTAGTAGTTTTTATGATATTCATATGCAAATATAAAAAATACTATCCCTAGAAAGAAACGTGTTGTAAACTACTTTATATTACTTTAAGCTAACCTTCTTTTGAATGTTGGTATTCACATGTATATCTAATACTTCCTGATTTATTGTTTTTCATAAAAAAAAAAAATAAATAAATAAATTGTCGTAAGAACTAGTAATTAACATTTTGTGAATTTATTTTGTCAATTGTCATGAAAACTACTCCTTCGAGGATAAACGTCATTAACTACTTTATAGTTTATTAAACTAACTTTAATATGAGTGCTAATCGACACGTTCGATTATCCCTGAGATATGGATTTCTCTAAATAAGTTCACTTATTACTGATTTTCCTGTACCTTTTTTTTATAAAATTTTGCTTTTTAAAAAATTATATCTCAAGAACTATTCAACGTAAATACCTCTTTTAGTGCTCATATTTTAGCAATTTTTTTCTACTTTAAATAATGATCTATTATGACTTCTGACGTTCCTGGTTGAGCTCCGAATGAGTAATTAATATTATAAAGTTTTGTAACAGCTACCATTTTTAATTCCAACTATACTTGGTAGTCTCATCAATTTTGAATGGTGATTTTACATATTTTTCGTTAAAGTAGTCTAAAATTGGGGTCAAATAACTGATTTTTTTCTCCTTGTGGACTCTAATAATTAAATAATGTGTTTTCACAGTACATTAAATATACTATCTAGGATATCAGTGATATAAGTATAAGATAGAATTTTTTTTAATATTTTGCAAAGCCTGTAAAACACTACAATTATTTATGACTACTTTTCAAGCCCAGTATTTAGGTTTCACACAAAATAAATAATAAATTTGGCTCTTTACTAAGTTCTTGCTCTTAGCTAAGCCAGCTTGTGTGATACTATAAAACACAAAATAAATAATTAGGAAATTAAACACGGGCCTCCACTCTTTGACGAGATTCAAGGACGTGTTAACAGGATACGGTGCCTGCCCGAGGGAAGGACATTTGGGTCCTTGGAGATCTGCGGGCCTCGAACACGCCTCATCCACGGCTTCTATTATCCTTCACCTATTCCAATTCATTCTTGAACCCGAGTCTTCGAATTAATATGAGAAATTGAATTAGACTAAACTTTTAATAATTTAATATAATGTGCACTTTCATTGTAAATAAGTTATCAGAAAATGATTGAAATTTCATCTAATGAATGAAATGAAATTTAAAAATAAAAAATATATAAACCCAAAATACCCTTCCAATAAAAATATATTTTGTGAAATAGTATGGTTTTAGATGTTATTTAAAAATGTTCTGTCCACTGTATTTATATCTACCGTATCATGTTATATGGTGTGATATATTATATTACGTTCCCAATATTTCATACTCAAAATGGATTCCAAAAGTTTTTTTTCTATTTTAAATAAAATCTGAATTTGTGTTTAATAACTTATGCAAGATAGGTGACATTAAAAGAGATCTTGTCATGGCTCCACTCCAGCCAAGCACAAGAGAGAGAATGGCATAATTTCTTGCCAAGTCCAGCGAAGGAAAAAAATAAATATAATTTCCGCCAAAATGCAAATCGACTAGTGTAGGGTATCGTAAATGCTTTTTAACTAGTTTCTTTTCTACGAATCAATTATTTGTATATGAACAAAATTATTGCCACGGTTAGATGATTTCTTATTATTCTTAGAGTAGCTTTTGTTAATATTCTTACAACCATAGTGATTCGGATAAACACCGTTTTGTACATGTACTGAATTGTTTCCCTTTGTAAATTGTAGGGGATCATAAACATCTCATTGATAATGGGATTACAATTTCAAAGAAAGCAAAAACCACCTTATTATTAGTGTTTATTAAATTTAATAGTAGTCTTAATAATAAGTGGAGAAGATGGTTAGGGGGTAAGGAACATAGCTGATAAAATTATAAAACTATTAACTATAATTTAGAAGGCGGAGGGGTAAATGATGAGAAGGGAAAATTAAACATGTCGCCATTGCTAAAATCCTATTTTCAGATACTATTCAATCAATGTGTTAACGGAGAAAGGTTAAAAAGGGAACGGAATTCGTCGGACTAATGAAAGCTAAAGGACTGGAGAACTGGTGGACTCAGCGGTCCATTTGTAAGGGTTAAAAGATAAAGGGAACATCACTAGATATTTATCAAAGTGAGAAGTCACTAGGGGAAATGAAACTCCACTCTGTCTCAGTGGCTATCTACACATCTTCCTCGGAGTATTGGTTAAAGCCTCACCTACTGAAAGAAAGGATTCATTTACCAGCAGGAGTTTACAATTGAGGAAACAGGAGGTTAGAACCTTGAAGTGAATCAGGAGTGTTTGAGTCTCCATGTGATAGCTGGGTATCGGGTATCGATATTATGCTACAAAACATGTCAATGAAAAAATTTAAAATAAATTAAAACAACCTTTTGCACTAAATATGAGTGGATGAACTAGGAGTATGCGTTTTCCCTTGTCCTCTTTAAAAACACTTCATGAACAGAAATTGATTTTACTATAACATGAACATAGGATAATTTAATTGATTTTAGAATTTAGAATATAGTTTTTTTACTCAAGGGTCATATTCTGGTAAACGCACTTATAATTGTTACACAGTTGTTCATTATTAATATTTTTATTATTATACTTTTTAATAACAAGTAGAAAGGGTCAGTATATCCTCTCACTTGCCTTTTCTATCCAGTTAAGGTTGTGAAGCTCAGTACAAAAATGATATTATAGCGAAGATATTATTCCAATAATTTAAATCGTTCGATATTTCATTACTTCCCTATTTATGGTTTAAATGTAGGATATTTATTTTCTTTTAAAAATAAGTTTTCATTTCATTTGATTTTTGGATACTAGGTTTAAGCTTTAAACCTCAAATTTTGAGAGGAATCAATTTTGGTCTACATTGATGATTTTCATTTTAATATAACATTTCAATATTCAAAGAAATGAACTAAAGCAAAAATGATTGCTGTTTTGTTTTATAAGGAATTTAATTATTTTTGTTTTAAGTACAAATAGGTAAACCGTATCTTTTTTACACGGGTTCGATTACAATTTTTTGTTTGTGTTTTTTTAAGGAATTGAATTGCCTCTCAAATAATCAGTTATATATTAAAAAAAATATTATAATTCGTATCTATTCATCTTCATAAATGACCGAGAAAGGACTCTAAGAAACATTAATTAGGCGCCAATTCGCGGGAAAATGACTTAGGGCCCAAGTATGAATGAATTTGATTTTTGGAAAGATTGTTAAATATTTTTGATTCGTCGATTACAATGACTATCGGTTAGTAATACATATTAATATTATTAATTTATATTATCATATCATAATATAATAAGATTCTTAAACTTACTGATATTTCTTGTTAGATGTTATATATGAAGTCAATATTTAATAAAATTGACTAAAACAACTTAAGCAGTTATTTTCAAAAGTCGTAAGATAATTTGGATATTGTTACCGTGAGCCTGCATTGATCATTTTAAGTGAAACTTCTGTTCCCTCGAGTGGGAGAGATTATTTTGTCCATTATACGGACGTTTCTGTTTAGAAGGGTTAATATAAAAATAACACAAGAATGAATAATAATAATAAAAGTAATAAATAATAATAACATTATTTACAAATCATCACTTGGCCTCATAAATTCCTCACAGAGAGCTGAAGAGATTGGATTAACCATTCATTCTATTGTTTACCCACACAATAGTGTCATTCCTCGTCATTTCAACGCAGTTAGGAACCTTAAAATCTCAGATTTTCTTCAGAATTTGCACAGATTTTGTATAAGTATGAACTTTAGAAAATCTGAAATTTTTCGAGATATGTAAACTCGTTTTTGAATCCATGGCTTTTCAATCCTAATAAATTAGATAAAAAACAGAGAGCATTAGATTTTGTTATTGCTGGAGAAGCTTCTGTTATTTACTTAGTGATATGGGATTGGTGTAATTTTACTGTATGTTGCATGCTATTTAATATAATTTTCTACACTATTTAGGTTAAAATTAAAATGTCTTAAAACCCAATTTAAAATATTTATTTTAAGTTTCTCACAAAAAACATATTCTAAAATTATAAAACATTAAAATTTCTGTAATAATTATTATATGAATGAAGAGTTGAATTTATAGATTTGCCTAATGTAGGAACAAATCTAATTACAATCTTTTTTAGAAAATTTGAACCATTCATCGTCATTTCACCTCTCTAGAAATAATAACTGAAAAATAACTAATAATTCTGATGCACTATAATTTTCGGTCAAAGATAAAAATTAAATTCATTTATTAATTGCAACTTTTTTGTTTTTTTTTTAAATTATTTATTGATATATACGACTGTACATAAATACATCAAGTAAATTTGAGGAAATCATAATGGTATGGTACAACCATGTAGAGAAACTACCCAATGGTAGCTCTCTAAAAACATTTTTACAATATAAGATCTCGAGGGCATCTTCTTTTCAGACGCTTCGGGGGATTGTCCGGAATAAAAGAGGAAGCAAGATTAGAAACTAATACGTTCGAGTGGTTAGGGAGTTTATAATGGAAGGATTGATATCTGGTTCGGGCTAGATCGGTTACAAATGGAACATTGAGGTCTTTGTGGATGATTTTATTTGTGGCAAAGTAGGGAGCATTTAGGATTTTACGTAGGATTTTGGATTGTAAGGATTGGATACGAGAGGAAATCGAAGGTTTTGTGGATCCCAAAAGCATGACTCCGTTTGTCCTGATAGACGTTATTAAGGTCATATAGATCCGTCTTTTGTAATGAATTGGAAGTTTGGACCGTTTGTCTAGTAAGTGCTGTAATAGTCGAAATCGACGTGCAGTTTCCTATCTTTTCAGTCGTGTGTGAGGATTCCAGGTTAGTCGTTTGTCCAGATGTAGTCCAAGGTAGCGGATTTGTTCAACAGGGGTCAGGGCAACATTATTGAAGTATACTGTAGGGCAGTCAGTAGGTTTACGACGGAGGGTAAAGGTAATTTGATGGGATTTGTTGGAATTTATTTTAATCTTCCAATTACGACACCATTCTTCGAGGGCTATGATATGGGATTCAAGAGTTTTGGATGCAATTAAAGAATTGCAACTTAAACTAAATGTTGTAAATAATGAGAAAAATAGTTGAAATTAATGTTTTATTTAGTTTAAGCCGTTAGTGAGTTGAAAAAATTATTAATTTCTAGAATCCAAATTTTGGTACTACTTACAAAAACACTTCACTATCTGAACATTCTATGTCAAATAAATACGTTTTTGTACATTACCATCTCAGATTTTCTTCAAAATTTTCACAGGTGTATTGGACATCAATAGACAAGGACAAATCTTGAATTTTATTGAGATATGTCTACTCATATTAGAATTACACAGCTGTTTGATAAATGGACTAAAAACAGACAAGATTTGGATTTGGTGGTTCCCCAAGTTAGTTGGAGATATGAGACAATTTTCATTTTACAATATATTACATGTATTTTAGTTTAATTTAGTTATAATTTGCTACGCTATATAGGTTAAAATTAAAATTTCTCAAAACCTAATTTAAAATTTTAATTTTTTCTGAATAAAACGACATATTGTTAAATTTTAGTATTTACATTACTATAATAATTAATATGAATGAAGAGTTGAATTTATAGGAGTGGAGTTTTAATGTTTAATTTTGTTTAACATTGAAGCCATTTCCTTCCTTTATTTTGATCTGTGTTTTACATCAGCACAACCTATTATGAATAAATTGGAGAAGTTTAAGATATGTACTTTCTGAAAAAAAAATTTATTATTTTTAGAGAAATGTTAACGTATCTTAATCTATATAGTGTTGAATGACATGTGAAAGGGAAGATGCGTGGAATATATTGTAAAATGACACCTCCCCACATCTCCAACTGAATTAGGGTAGCTTCTGCAGTAATTCTGAAACTTGTCTGTTTTTTAATCCATTTATCAGGACTTACTATCGGTGTAATTCTAATACAAACAGACATATTTCAATAAAATATCATAGTTTTCCAAGTCTATTCCTATGCATCAGCTGTGGAATTTTCGAAGAAAATCTGAGATGGTAATGTACAAAAACCAGTGTTTTTTGTATGTATTATCAAAATTTGGATATATTACATTAATTTTTTTTCAACTCCTCGATCTCGCTTAGACTAAATAAAATATTAATTTAAACCATTTTTTAATTATTTACATCAATCAGTATGTAATAGGTATATATACTATGTATTATTATATTTGTAATTGTAATTATATATAAATAAAGAGGATTTGAAAATAAAAAAAATACAACAATCAGTTTAAGCCGCAATTAATAAATTAATTTAATATTTATCTTTGACAGAATGTTACTTGCTGCAGAATTATTAGTTATTTTTCAGCTATTGTAATTTTTTGAAGGAAACTATAACGTTGAATGGCTTAAATTTCTAAAGAAATGTAATACGATTTGTTCCAACAACACTGGGCAAATCAATCATCGAACTAGCGGGCATCTACGCATGTGCAGTAGCGTATTTTTGATCCAAATCTAGTCACATCTCTATTATAGAGGTATAAAAAAAAAAAAAAACCTGAAGAGCATAAATGTGATTTTACCAGGATTCAATTATTACCCTAACTGTTTGACGATTTTTGTTTTTGTTATTTTCTATTCTATACGGTAATAAAAACGACAAAATTCTACAAATGAGGTGGAATCGGAAATGTTTAAAAATGATTAGTAAATTAATAAAAAAAAAAAAAAAAATTTTACATGTTCCCTTTTACATATGGAAGCTATCGATACAGATGTGGTTCATTATGGAATATTTCATTTTTTCATCAATAGATGTATAAAATAAACTTTATTTTGATTATTTTTTATTCATTTATTATCATTATCTATCAATGCCATGGGATATTGAAACCCTTATAACCCACATTAAGCCTTTGATTTACTAACGTAATAAATTTAATTAATTATAATACCTGAAAATGGGAAAAAATAATAATGGAAAAACATTAGGTACGTTTAACTAATTTTTTAAGAAGCGTTGAGTGTTAATAACTATATACTAGGTGTTTGAGCAATGATTAGAAGGTGAGTTTGTATGCCATAAAAGAAATGTACAAAAATAAATACCTTCTAAAAAAAAAATTTTGCTATCGATTAGTTTATTTTGGCACCGACAGATGGTTGTCATCTGGTTGGACCGTGTTGGATGTACATGTTTAAATTAATAAAGTAATTTATAGAAATTCCATTGAAGTAGTTTTTACTATTAAAACTTATTTGTTATAAAAATGCAAAAAGTTGAATTCTCTGTGAAACAATCGTGAACAATCTTCGGGATTCAAAGTGTCTAGTGTGATTTGGATACAAGCGATCCCCTTTAAATTAATAAATATTAAAAATTAGAATTTTTCTTGATGAAATTGATTTTTGGCCCGCTAACTCAATCTGCAAAAATGCATCACAAGCACAGATTTAATGAATGATTTATGAAAACTACTTTGCTGTGTTATAATTTATGAGATAATTTCAAGACTACTTGTAATTCAAAAGCATTGTGAAATTGTGTCCTTTACAAAATTAGTTTGCACTATGCATGAAGTACATGACAAGGTTACAACATGGGAGAGGGTGGCTGTGGAGGGAGGGAGAGTGGGTATAAATATGTTAAGTAAACTTTATTTAGTTCTGGAGCTTTATTAACGTATGTATCATATTCTCATTTGTAGCCCCACTATTTATAATAGAGTTTACTATATATATTTTTTTATGAAGAAAATATTTGTAAAATTTATTTTTATTTATTTTTTTTGTTAGCTAATCCACAGCAACCGGGATGTTCGGCTATATGCATACTGACGTCCTATCTCCAATTCATTACTGACATTATTTTTTATATTACATGATACCAGCTGACATGATATCGATAATATAAAAAAAATTATACTAGAAGTTGATATTAATTGTTATTATAAAAAAAGTAAATTTGTATGCTATATTCGTTGTAAAATGTAATATATTCGTTTTATACTAGCTTCGGCTGTAGATAAGCTTGGCCTGTGCGTAAAATGAAGTTTGAAATTCTATTTGTACTAAATCTTTATTGTCAAAGATTAATAATTATAGTTTTTTTTTTAGAATTATCAAGGATTATTTGTATTGTTATTTTTATATAGTTTCCTAGACGTGTATTGCGAATACAGAGTGCTCTGCCATTTTTTAGATATTTTAATGATTATTGTGACAAAAAAGGAATCACTAATAGAGGATCCCACAGTAAAGATTCGAAACGATTAATCTGGATTATTCCGACTAAACAAGGAATAAGGGATCCCTATCAATCTTAGCAGAGCTAAGGGAGTGGTTTTTTCCCGCCTTGTAACAGGACATGATCTGCTCCAAAAACACCTCCATGGAAGAGGGGTCGCAGATTCACATGAGTGACATGGATGGGGACTATATTTTAACATGCATTGGTCTAAACCATATTAAACAAAATAGAAACCAACCCAAGGCAAAAGTAAACTTATATTGTGCTGCGAGATAAAAAAAATGGCTGAATAGTCTACATCCTGTGGCGTAGAAAAAACAAGGCTAGATACATGTAGTCATTTATATAAAATATATTTCTTACTTGCAGAAAAAGGATTCAGAAGAATATGGCGATTTTCGTTGAAAGGGTTTTGGTTCGAAAGCAGAGAAATCATCCCTCTTACAGGATACAAGTAAATTTTTGTAAAGCTGTGGAGATTTTCAGAACATAGTGGAATTCATTATTCTGGACTCACTGGAAATCCTACATCATCATTTGTATTTGACCTCGGTTGCGTATTGTCAACTGAATGAGTGGAAAAGGGAAAAAAAACGAAACAAATTTGTTCGATTAGTCTCAACTAATTCTCTCTCATCCTTTTTAATATTGTCTATTGGACTGATAAGTGTGCTGTGTAATAACATTCAACACAGTTGAATATCCGCTTCCAATCTTTTGCTCGTATTTCTTTATGTTTTTGCTATAAAAATCAATACTAAAACTTTTTTTCTCACGTTTTTTCTTTGCATAATGAACTATTGCACGACATCAAAAATTTAGCTGTTAAATAAAAATCATTTAATGATATGATGACAAGATACAGCTTAGAAAGTTACTGGTTATCTTCTTATAAATTAAGATATAAACGGGAAGTAAAGTCCAAACATATCGAGTATTCGAAAGTCTGACAGGTAGGTCAGTATACTTTTACATTTCGTCAAGTGTGTTTACCCCTTTTTTGTGCACTTTTTTTATTTTTACAGTATGCTGTATAACTGTCACAAATCGATAAAACATTCATCCTCCACTTCGCAGGTTTGGATACATTTGGTAGGCAAGCATTGAAATGCATGCAGATTTGTCCATAAGAACCCATTTCTTTTATACCTCTGTCTCTCAGTTGCATTTTACCGTTTATACAACAATTGGCCCTCTGGTAACTAGAGGTAATTTACATATTAGGTCGGTATTTTTATGGTATATTTGTTCAACGTAAACAGTAACGGCGAATCAAACTAATTACGCCGAAACCTATGTATATTAGGGGAATACCATAGGGTTATATTTGAAAAAAAGGAACTGTGCGCTGCGGTGTCCCTATAAATTTGGTGGAAGCTTATTAACACAGTAAGAGAATTTTATTAAAAAAGATTTAACTAGAAAAAGGGCTTGTGGGGTCATTAGAGACCCCCGCGATTTTACAAAGGTTAAGGGTTTAAAAAGACGCTTTGAACAAATCTGATAAGATTTTTCTCCAAAAATTAATTTTTTGATCTACTTTCCGGACAGCGACATTATTTTCTTAATTTTTAGACTTTTAAACTGATTTAATACAACGAAAAATATTATCTTCTTATTCTGTGCTTATGAAAAAATCTTTTAGAACATAACAACCATTAGAATACATGAAGAGCCAAAGCTAAATACTTTAATATGAAAAATGTCTACAATTATATAAATTGTATTTGTATAGAATATTTTTCGACCTAAAATTGTTTTGTGTACCCAAAATTGTGTCACCAAAAATGTTCCCTTGAAATCGATGATCCCACGTGCCTAACCTCTCCTTGTTCGTTCAAGTTAATGCCAAAGTATGTCCTTAAAAAGATCAGTTCTGGGAATTAGATGGGCCTTTTAAAGTATTCTTCACTTAATAATAATCAGCCTCGTTCCAGGTATAAGAATGGAACCGAGTTTCAGAGTATCCTTTATTCAGTATAAATTTACCAGAATTAATTATGTGGTGTATTTATTTTTGGTACTTATTATATTATAATGTAGGTGTTCTACGGATTCGTTTTTTTTTTTTTCAGTTTTGAAATGTAGCAGATATAATTACTTTCTGCACCATTGGGCATGCAATTATATTTTAAAAATAATTTTCGCTAATTGGGCAAAAAATAAATAAAAATAAAAATGGTATAGCTTCAATTTTTTCTTCCATATTAATTCATAAAACATATTTTTTTAACATTCTTAAAATAAGTAAATAATTGTAAATCAAACATTTTTATTATTAATATTTATTATCAAACTGCATTATTATAAAGAAAAAGTTTCTAAAATACGTTTTCCGTGTTCATTGTCAGACATTTTAATTACAAGTCTGTTCCAAAGACCAAATTTCAATGATAAAATGGTCAGACGCATACGCAGTACATGTTATGGAAGAGATAATTTTTAAAGGTAAAGATATTTGTTTTTGAGTAACTTTTTCATTTTTCTTCAGCTGATTGACATCTATGAATAATAAACATTTAATGTATAGTATTCTACTTATGTTAGGAATGAAAAACATTACGTTTAATGAATTAATATGAAAGAAAAATTAATACGATACTAAGTAAATAATACCATAGTAATACTTAGTAATGGAATAAACGAACGGTACAATATTTGTTTTTTCTTTTTGCGAAACCGCTTACTATATGTATGCAAAGTGTAGTTAACATTGAAATGGATCATCCCGATCCTGTAACAGCCTCATCCAATCTCCAAACACACCTCACCCGGATTGAGCAATGCTGCAACCAATGGCGGATAAAAGTCAATGAATCGAAATGCAACCAATATAATAATAATATAATATAATAATATTCCTCTACCCAGATCCGACACAGTGCGATACCCTGGATTCATCTTAGACAAAAGACTCACCTGGAACCAACATACTAGACTTAAAAGACAAGAACTCAACAGACAATTCAGCCAACTACATCGACTGCTCAGCAGGACCTCTCATCTCTCACTAGAAAACAAACTACTAATTTATAAGACTATAATACTCAGACCTATCTGGACCTACGGACTTGAACATTGGAGAACAGCTAAACCGTCGAACATCAAACGTATTCAATGCTTTCAATCCAAAATCCTTAGAACCATAGTTAATGCACTCTATTACGTTTCCAACAGAAAACTACACCATGACTCTCATATCCCTTTTGTCCTTGACATCATACCAACAAAATTCCATATGAACCTTTCCAACCATCCTAATACTTTGGTTCAAACCTTATCTAGTTCCACCCATCCCTACAGCCCACCTAGAAGGTTGAAACGGCAGTGGCCAAGAGAATTATTGTAAATAAAACGAACAATTGAAGTTCTGGCAATGTTCAGATTCTCCACTCAAGTTGATAATAATATAATAATAGATACATAATAGCGCACTTGCTCACCCTCCACTGACTCAAGACCAGTGATGCGGCGAGAGGGATGCGCTGGGTTCTTTTGAGCTCTGCTCTACCCCTCACACGTGGTGGATAGAGTGGGATCAGGGATCTTCAGGTCGATTGTGTAAATATTGTATATTAGAGTGTAGATGTGACTGGAGACTATATTATTTTATCGTTATGCTATTTTATTTATTTTTCATACGCATAGTTTGATTACGTTCATTTTGTTTATTCTTCTGTTTGTATATATTTTAAGTGATTTTTTTTTTCATTCATTTATTTATTTCATTTTATTTTAGTATGAATGAGATCATACTAAATGATT
The DNA here is from genome assembly GCF_000696795.3 of Halyomorpha halys. Lineage (NCBI taxonomy): Eukaryota > Metazoa > Arthropoda > Insecta > Hemiptera > Pentatomidae > Halyomorpha > Halyomorpha halys. Next base: position 948,337 of record NW_027109179.1, read on the forward strand.
CATCATGATTATTACCCATCGCCCACAACTGTGTGGCAGATTGTAATATCTATCAATAAATAAAAAGTATTAAAAAAAACAAAAACATTGAATCCTGTCCTTACTATAGTATGAAAAATATAAAAAAATAAAATACAAAAATCAACAGTTCTTATAACAAGAGATACCCTATAAATTATTTATTTGTACTATATATAAATAATTCTCAACTATAAACTAGGAAAAAAATATATACAAAAATAAATAGTTATGGATATAACAAAATTTGTAAATGTAATAAATTAACTTGGTAATTGCATTTAAACAATCAGCTTCCATATACATACATATCTGTGTTTGTAACTGGCTTTATGAGGAACATGTATAACCAAAAATAAAACTGCATTTATCTAGAATAAATGAAATTATACAATTAAATATAAGGTTGGAGAAAAAACAACTAATTAATTAAAACAAGAGATAACAGTACGTAAAAAACGTACAGATGTCTTTTAATACTCAATTTGAAGATAGCCAAATGTACTATAAAGTAGTTTATCACGTTTATATTTGTAAGAGTAGTAATCATGCTAATTAATAAAATAAAGTTATTTCAAGTTGTCCGGAAAAAATTCTTAGTAATATGAAAATTCATATTCAACACTACTACCCCTTCTAAGACAAATGTTATAATTTATTTTATAGTATGTTAAACTAGTTTTTTTGAGTATGGGCAGACATCTGTAAGTTAAATGGTTCCTTCGATGTATAACGTAAGCTTTTTATGCAAACCTTAAAGTAATAGCTGTATAGAGTTTATACCACCATTTCATCTAATCTCTTATATGTATGAAACTTTTTTTTTTTATATAATTGTAAATAACAAAATTTTATAATAATTTTTTAAGAGAGTATGGCACTAAATTAATCACAATAAAATGGATCAAAACAAAAAAGATGTTCTATTGGAAAGTCGACGAAAGAATGTTAGGGGAAAAATAAAATATTAGGGAAACAATTCATTCTTTACATGGTACTATTGTGGACTCCTTACAAGTATTGATATATGTTATTATTGTGTAAAAGGCTACAATCTAGTTGCCTAATAATTGATCACTAAAATTATGTAACAACGATTTAATGTAATAACGATAATCCTCAACCATCGACAGCTAAGAAGAAATATAATTAATATCAATTTATGTGTTTTAACTATGAGTTTTTTTCCAATTAAATATTTACCTTTGCTTAAGAACAATATTTGATTTTTATGTTTAAAAAGTGAAAATATTTTACATAAATATGTTATAAAAGCATATAAACATTAAATATTCCAATTAAAAAAGCCTGAAAGTAAACAAAATTCGTAAACAATTTGTAAATTGATCAAAGATAGTTTTAGAAAATAAAAGATGTGTGTTGTAATTTTTATCTCTGAATTGATAAAATAAAATTATCTAATATTAAAAAAGATTATTTTCGTTAAAAAATAAGTTAAAAGGGAAATATGGACTAAGATATCTACCTTTAAGAAAAAAAGTATGTAAACATATTACATGTGTCTGCATTTTTTTTAATAAATATTTATATAATATTTTACGCTGAAATATTTATTAATATTTAAAATTAAATAGGAAATATGGATGAAAATATAGTGCATAACGCTATGATAAAATAAAATAAGAAACATTGTAGAAGTAGGATGATATTTAAAAAAAAAGTAAAATAAAATTGCCGTTAATAAATTAAATGCCGAATTAAAAAAATAAATCTTCTTATTCAGCATTATTAATTTTGTTTATTTGAAACAATTAAACAATTTTTTATTTTAATTATATTATTTCAAAATTTTTGAGACAAGGTAATTATTTATTAAATAAATCAAAAATTAGTATCCAATTCTGTCTCAACACTTTATTTCTCACTAGTCCAACGTTTCGGCCATTCTAGCCATCTTCAAGGACATCTTCAATACAAAACTCCTCCTCACATTAATTTACAATTTCTATTGCAGGCTATTCTGCCCAGGTCATTTTCTTTATTCTAAGTTCAAAACCTATTTATTTATAATTTAAAAACATTAACATTTATTTTTCTCTATAAAATTATCGACAATATAAAATACACCACCATATAACAATATGTGTTATATTGTATGTTATAATTTTCATTAAAAGAATTAAATAAACTGGCGGTTTTTTCTTGTAAAGACGTCTGTTGGACTAGTTGATTGCATAATATTTTCAAGCTCATTTTCACATTGTTGTGAAATGATGGATACTTTTTCAATATGTCTCGAACAAAGCTGCAATTTAAAAGGTTTTAAATTTAAGATAAAACTAGGCCTAATTCTGAGATCTCGGGTACTCCAGCATGTTCTTCTGAAAAGAGTCTTCTTTATTTTTGATGTTATGCTCTCCAGAAATTGTAACGCGTCGTACATCGATCATTTCTTCTCTTGGGTAAACCTGTCAAAGATAAATAACCCTATTGCCATCTACAGGAGAACCAGCTTTTAGATTGTTTAAAAAATAAGTGGATATCTTTTGCTACTCCAGTTCACCTAGGTAGATTCATTTCAACTATTATTTAATCATACAAAAAGGAATAATTGGTCCACTGCCAAAATTTTGATCGCTATAATAATTTGGTTTAAAGTGTTCTCAGGTTTCAGTAGTTTTGTTTGATCATGTTGAGCATGATTTGCATTTTGTTTTACTTTAATTAAGGAACGAAAAAGGTAATTAGAAATACTTTTTTAAAAATTGATTAATTGATATCTACCACTGTATTTACATAAAAATGCATCGAGTAAATTTGATGTTAGTTTATATTGGACTGATACGGGCATGTAGAGAAACTTCATTTTGGTTGTAATCTAATAATTTTCAACATTAGAAGGCCTCGAGACCACATTCTTCTCAGGCGCTCCAGAGGATTGTCAGGGATAGAAGAGGAAGCAAGGTGTGAAACTTGCGGATTTGGGTTGAGAGTTTATAATGGTAATTAAGGTAAATGATTTCATTTGTAAAAAAAGTAAGGAACATGAAGGATTTTACGAAGGATTTTGGATTGTAAGGACTAGATTCGAGAGGAAATCGAAGGTTTTGTGGAGCCCAAAAGCATGCCTCCGTTTGTCCTGATAGACGTTATTAAAGTCATATAGATCCGTCTTTTGTTATGGATTGGAAGTTAAGACCGTTTGTCTAGTACGTGCTGTAATAGTCGAAATCGACGAGCAGTTTCCTGTCTTTTCAGTCTTGTATGAGGAGTCCATGTCAGTCGTTTGCCTAGATGTAGTCCTAGGCAATGGATCTGTTTGACTGGAATAAGTGGGGTTTTATTATAGGATACTGTGGGGCAGATCATGGGCTTACGACGGAAGGTAAATGTGATTTGGTGTGATTTATTTTAATGCTTCAGTTTTGGCTACATGCATCATTGTTCACTGACAATAAACATGTGTCTTTGGCATACGTTGTGAGGGTAGTGTTAGGATGGGTCGGGATGTCACCTCCATGATTAATCTTAAATAATAAAATACGAATACTACTAAAGTTATTCTGAATAATTAATTAATCTTTTTGACTACTTTGTATTATAATCGAAAACATTAAGAAGAAGGGACTTTTTAAATTTATTAAATTATGAAGCTGTTTCCTTCTCGAAATGAAACTTTCATCACAAACAATTTGACCTAGCGAAACGTTTATAGCTGCGGTTTTTGACGGAAAACACCGTTCGTTTCCTTGACATTTAAATATGAAGCGTTTGTGGCTAACCATTCATTTTGATTAGGACAAAAGCCATCTGAGTTTAGAAAGTATAGGTGACATTGTTCTTATAGCATTTTTTTCATCACAATCGTTACGTTTTTTTCTTTTCTTTTATTGTTTTATTTTTAAATATAAAAGAGTGATTTTCCTTTATTACCATAATACCTCATTAAGATATACCCTTAATGACCTCATTTCTGGGAAATATTAATTACCTTATATATTTCGAGTCTAATCAAAACTTTTTTTTTTCCTTGTTTTTTTTTCTTGCCCTCCATAAAACGGTTGCGCTATATTATATATATTATATAAACTCCCTTTAGCAATTCAAGAGCTACCTGTAAAATATTTATATAATATCATTATTTTTAATTTTTTAGGAATCAAACCTGAATACTTCTTACTTTATTTATTTCTATATTTCGGTATATAATGTATTTAAATAATCTTATCTATCTTAATTATTTGATGTCTTATATATTGTTCATTTTAATGAATATATATATTAGTTTTCTTTAATAATTATATTTATTTGAAAGGGCGTAACTTAAACCCACTCCTATTTTTTATTATCTATTTTGGCCCACATAATAAATTTATTGTTAAATATTTATTTCGTTTATCATATCAACATAACATTGACCACTTTTATATCTGATATGAAGTGTACAGAATTATATTTACAAGTTTGAAAGTTTGAAAGTTAAATAATGAAGTTTACAACTGATATGCCTTAATACTTTTCAGACCTAAGGAAAAACATATTAACTTTTACAAAAGAAATAAGTTAACATTTTTTCAGTTTTCGCAACTGGAAGGACAAGCCAGGCTAGACGTTCATCACCAGCAGAAGTCAGATTAGATTAGAAAGAAGCCTTTTTAGATGATCAAACTATCCAACAAAAAGGATCCAGTTTGAGGTCAAGGAAAAAAAAATAGTTTTTACTATTAATTTATGACCAATGTTTCTTTGGCAAACTATTTAGTATTACACTAACACTGTGACTCTTCATCGGGAGTGTTCTGATTGGTGGAGGTGCCACCTCTGCCAATCACAACACCCTGGATGAAGACTTGGGGTGTATGCATAAATCATTTATCATTAAAGAAGAGTTGAAACTATTTTTATTTATTTATTTTTTTTTTGACCGGACCATCTTTTAGTAATCATAGATCCTACTAAGGTAATACGTTGAATATATACACACATATTATTTTATTGTAAACTCACTAACCTGGTGCATGTCACTTAAAACATAAGTACTGATTGATATTGATGATTAAACATAAGTTTTGGAGACCAGGACTTATCAAAGGAGGATATTCTATGTAGAAAACATAATATGGAAATGTATTTGTATTTCGTGAAAAATTACGATTTACCAAAATACATGTGCTTGAGGTCCCTCGAGTCCAAAAAAAAACCAAGAGTCACAAAATGGTAGTCCGTGAACAGTCTAGTTCAAGAATGAAATGATGTACGAAACTAAAATTTAATATTTCATTGAGGTATATGCCTGGCATGTGACAGCAACATTATCCTTCAAATCGACTAATGGCTAGTTCCATCTTATGGAATAGATTAATTCGACATTAATTTGATTTTCCCAATAACTACTCTTATGGTATTGATTAAGCTCAGTATATATCAATATAATATTGGGTGCCTTTGATATCCTGATGAAATACTTTGCCAGGGCTTAAATGAAAACATACCAACCTCTTCCCCAGTATAAAAAAGAAAAAAAAAACTTGATCCAGATTCGATTTTGATAATAGACGAAGAACTATAAAATGAAAAACCCAAAGGAGCCAAAATGATGCTGAAAATAAAATAATAAAAGAAAATATACTGTGAAAATATAGATGAAAAATTATGTTGCTTAAATATAAAAAATCTCACCCATAATTTTATAGAAAAACAAAAAAAAAAATTTAATTTACTAATATTATGCAATGAATATAAAACAAAACACTTGATATTTGATACGGTAAAAAATGAAATCACTCACATAAGACGAAAGAATAAAAGCTCTTCGACATGGGCATAGAGAATACAAATAGGTAAATCTCTGGATCTTTTGAAAATATATGGTTATGATTACATTGTCTTCTTGTTTCTAGGTATCGGTGACGACCTACCACCTCCAGTGCTAACTATCGTAAGGAAGTGGGAGATCCCGGACTCTGAACAGATCGGCTCGGTGGTGACGAGGGTGCAGGCCAGGCAGGATGGTGAAGCCCGCCTCCAGTTCGGCCTGGAGAAGGACGGCTGGAACCCTTCTGGGCCCCCGGACACGAAGCCTCTACCCTTCAGGATAGATCCTGATACTGGTGTCGTCTACACCAACCAATCATTAGCTGGGAGGGTAAGTTTTTAGTCAGTCATGTAATTCAGTAAGTCGTTCTAATAACACAACCTTAACTCTGGGTTTTTATTTACATTTTGAGACTTGTTTCTTCAAATACATGTTTTGTCCTAAACGGACATTTCAAACAAACGAACGTCTCTCATAAGTAGAAGCATTACTAAGCGTGAAACATATTGTTAACTATTTTTAACTTTTGCTTACCAGACCTTAAGCGGGCAATATGTGACAAAAAAAACGTGATTTGGTTAAAAGCAATTTATTATAATTTTATTTCGCAGATCGTCAGACGAGTTTTTTCAGTGTTTTTGTGTAAACACTTCTCCTCTGCCAGGGTTTTTATTCTATTTTTTAAATTATTTTTTCTGTTTTGAACATTTAAAATCAGAAAAAATAATTTTACAGCGAGCAGAACTATTATTTAGTAAAAATACATTTTTGTAAACAGGAGTACTAAAAATTGACAAGTTGGTGTATTTTTGTAGTGAGTTTTTTGTCGAGAAAAAAAGTCGAGCTAAAAGACTGTAACATAACATATAAAGGACAGACTTTATTTTTTATCTTTGATTTTAGTCTATCATATAAATATTATAGCCTATTACATAAAGTACGAAGCTAGAAAATTATTCTGTATCATATAATGAACGGAGCTAGAATATAGTCTATCATACAAATGACGGAGTCCAAAGATTGTAGCCTATCATATAAATGATGGAGCTGGAAGATTATAGTCTATAATATAAAGGACGGAGTAGTTTAATACATCCAAAATACCAATTAAAAATACGCACAATTTTTGTGCAATTGGAGGATAAAAATAAATCCCATCAAATCACATTTACTCTTCGTCGTAAACCTGCCGACTGCCCTACAGTATACTTTAATAATTTGGCTCTTACCCCTGTAGAACAGATTCGTTATCTTGGACTACATCTTGACAAACGACTGACATGGACTCCTCACACAAGACTGAAAAGACAGAAAACTGCACGCAGATTCCGACTATTACAGCACTTACTAGACAGTCTAAACTTCCAACTCATTACAAAAGACTGATGATCTACATGACAATAATAAGGCCCATCTGGACATACGGAGTTGAGCTTTAAGGCTCCACTAAACCTTCGAATTCCTCTCGTATCCAATCTTTACAATCCTAAATCCTTCATAAAATCCTCAATGCTCCTTATTTTGTTACTAATAAAACCATCCATAAAGACCTAAACGTTCCTTATGTAACCGATCTAGCCCGAACCCGATATTATTCCTTCCATAATAAACTCCCTAACCACCCAAACCCACTAGTTTCTAACCTTGCTT
>NW_027109179.1:957650-964565 GCF_000696795.3 Halyomorpha halys
ACACTTTGCTTATGACGGGGAGGAGGCATAGCATAGGCATAGGCAGTTGTAAATATCAATAAATAAATATAAAAAAAAGACTTTTGTGACTTTCACATACGTTATTCTTTCTTGTTTTAAGGGTATCTCATCCACTGTCTCTCCCGTTGCCTCCAAAACCTCCCCTTCTTTAAAAAAAAAAATATCCGCGTATTCGCGCATGATGCCGTTTCTCCAGTTCTCCACGCGGCTTATCGCCCTCACCCTCATGCTGTTATCCCTGTCTAAACCCTGGCACTCGAACTCTTTTTCTCCTATTTTAATAACCCATCGCCCGTCTTTATTTTTAACCCGCGCTCCCATCTTTCTCAGTAGGTCACACCCTACAATCGCTTCATAATCTCTCGGCATTTTCCCCACTACGTGAACCATGACCTTATCTCCCACAACTCCCAAATGACTTAACCCTATCCTTGCCTCTCCCATAACGCTACAGGGCCCACCCAAGGTGACTAATTTACAACCACATACCTGCACCTGCGGTGTCTTCTTTCCGTCACTCAATCTTCTCAACGCCTCCCGGCATAGGATGGTGCTCGTGCTCCCGGTGTCCACGAGACATCATACTCCTCCCAGGATGATAATAGGCAGACCGCCTTGCTTCCCTCTGATGTTGTAGCTGACTAATGTGCGGTCGCCTCTCCGCTGATACTCCCCTCAGATGTTGTCCTGACTTCTTCTTCTCTCCAGCGCTCGCCTCCATACCTGCCCGGGATTTCTCTGTGAGTCCTCTCATATTCTCTGCATTTCTGCCTCTTTCTCTGACGCCTCGGAAGTTCCTGGTGACTCCGTGTTCGATCCTCCGGATCTTAGTACCCTACTTCTCCTTACTCTTTGGGCATTCACTTCCATGGGTTCTCCGAGGTTCACTTCCCTTCTCTTATATATGTAAGGGGATTGTTTCGCGATATGTCCCTCGTTACCGCATTCAAAGCATCTGGTGCGCGGGCACTGCGATCTTGCCGCAACCGTGGCATTTTCAGTCCTCTCTTCTTCCGTTGCTCCTGTCTCTCCCGCTATCCCTATTTTCCCACTTTCTCCAGGGATTATGAGTATACCTCGGCCTATTATACTCCATTCGCGTCGAGCAATTGAGTCCATCAGTTCCTGAGCGCATTCGACAAAGGAGTGCTCCCTCGGCAAACCCTCCTTTTTCCCCAGTACTTTCGCTAACTGAATCTTCAGTATTCCCGATAAGAACTGCATCCGGCCTTCGACTTGATCTGCCTCCATCAATTTGCTTAGCTTGTCAGCGATACGATTATACTTCGCTAGCAGCTCATAAGGATACTGACCACTCGACTGCCTAGGCTTCTTCATTTCTCTAAACATCATGAAAATGTCGAAATAGGCTCATGAAATAGCCCATCGTCCTCCTCTGAAAGCTTTTTTCAACATAGCTTTGACTACGACCCAGGGTGTCTCCTCGTCTGCCTGGATCTGATTAAGGATGTTGCGTTTCACCCTACAGACGACAGCTTCGTCACACATGTCAATGCTTCGGCGTCGTCACTATCAAGTAGGTTTTCATTTGTTTTAGCCCGAATCATAGGGCTATTAATCTATCCCCTCCTTTTGGATCCCCTCCTGCCAACGAGACTTCCGGTAGTGGAGCAAGCTCCGGCGGGGATGGTGCGTTGACTGCCTCTGGAGGTGGTTGGTTGTTTTCGACTGGAGGTAGTTGGTTTTTCATGTTGAAGTTGTCGAGGTTCAGCACAGGCGCTCTTACTAAGCTATTAACCATAATTCAAAAGTCCGACCAAAAACAATAGAATAGAAAAAAATAATACTAACGAAAAACTTTCTACAGCTTAATGAAAAAAAAAATTAGACTGAAAAAAAAACAGGCTTCTTCTTGTGATTAAAATTGATTCGGTAATCCGTGATCCCGGGTTTCGGTACCAGATACGTGATAGCGGGTTCTGAACTCAAAAAAAAAAAAAAAAGGGAAAAGGAACGAGAACATAAACTCACGGTTGCTGATTATAGACTGCTTTATTCTGTTCAGTAATCCTATATTTATACTCTCTAGAGTTGTTGACAGAGGGAGTTAGGTATTAAGATTTATATTACATACCCTGTAAACATAACTTATATATATATACATAAAATATTTCCTTGAATATAGTTTTTAAAAAAAGGGCAGGTTATGACTAGTCTGATAAAATCTAATATTAGAGAAGGAAATAAGATATTCAGAGTAGAGTTTTAAAAGTACTAGTAGGTTTAATATTTGATCTCCCAAAATAAGGCTATCTCTAGCTATATCTACCCTCTATAGAAAATATTAATAAAAAAAAAAATACAAGTAAGAAATTTTCAAAGACCTTGATCGGCCATTAGCAATAATTTAGATCGATAGAGAATTAATTTAAAAAGTTGAAAAAGAAGAAAGTTTAGACGAAAATTACATTCATATTCTTCAGATGAGGAAATTTAGTTCTAAGAATCGATTTTGTATATTAGTTAAAACTTAATATATTCCATTTCAATCATATCATATTAATTTTAAAATCTAAATTAACGTTTCTTTACATAAATTTAGAATTCCTATATTTGGCATAATATAAGCACCCATAAATGAGTGGTCATATTGTGGAAGCAGTTACTATACCTTAAGAGGAAGAAAAAGGGAAAAATAGTTCGATTCTTAATTGTATGAAATAAAAATTGTTTTTTAGCTGTTATCCGTAGTTTTTTCAGAAAAAAATCAAATAAATCTACTTTAGTGCTCTCTTATAAAAATGTAAGAGTTACTAAATTAAAGACAAGGAAATTTCCTATAAATGCAATGGGTTTGATGTGACAAAAAAGAAAATACGCGTTCCATGAAGTTATGTTGAAAATTAAAGTTTAATATTTTAAGGAGCTTTTAAGTAAATTTTTTTGTGAGAAAAACCACGGATAAAACCTGAAAAAAAAAATGATTTTTATTCCCATACCGTTGAGAATCGACCTATGGGTCATATTGACTTTTTCCCCCCTTTAATTTGTTGTTAACGCCTTGTATATTAAAATGTAAATATTTTGTAATTAGGCAGTAAATATATTTAATTACATTTTTATTTTTTTGTATCGTGGATAGAAGTTGGTTTTGTTTCAAACAAAGGATATTTATGCTTGTGGTTTGGTGTTTATGGTGAAATACCGATAAGTGGGATCATAACAATACAAGTGGTGGCCTAAGGTTAGTCGCCCAGTCGCTTCCGTATTGAGTCATCACTAGACTTTACTTTACTCCGTGATTTATCGGAGCACCGCTTCGATTTGTGTGCGATTTTTCACCTTAGTGGAAAATTAGAGAACATCATCTCCGACTAAGGATGCGACTTCGATGTCGATGTTTTACGTTTGTCCCAATTTTTCATTTTTTTTTTTTTTTTTTTTTTTTTTTTTCCAAAAGTAACTAAATGAACGATGTTTTTTGTCGATGTCGCATCTCCGTCTCCGACCTTTAGGAACGGACCTCAAGACCTCTGACCCATCGGAGGTCATCATTTTGTAATAATTGTAATTAGTTATTTTGTTTTAATTTAGCTTATATCGAAGGACCTTTTTGTTTTTAATTTTTCCTATATTTTATTTTTGAAGGTTTTTTTTTTTTATTTTAATTTATGTTTTTATTTATTAAATTAACAAATAAATGTTTACTATCCGAGCCAGTTTTTTTTTAATTTTATTTCCCACACAGAGTCGATTTGAGGTGGCTTAACAGGTGTAGAATCTGCTTTCACCATATGACTGTGTCGATCAACTGTTTACCATTTGATAAGTCCACCTGACAGCGCGAACTCTGTAGTATCTATAAGTTACCGGGACTTGTCAAATGCTCATTAAATATCATTCTATGATTTTCGCTACGCACGCGGATCACTGATCTCAATCAAATATTTTTAGGTATAAAATATTAGACACATGCCTAAGGGTTCTTACCAATGCGCCCTTGGAACAGAAAATAAATTATTTAACATCATTATATAAATCTACCATGAGTAATATGTTTAACAAGATAAACCAAAATCTAAAATCTGACCAGGTTTATTAATCATAGTTATATTGTGGTTTGTTAGGCACTGAGTCCGAAATGAATATTTTAAAAACATATCTTAAGTATTTATTTAGGAAATTCGTTGGATTATTCGAATTACCTATCTATGTAAGTCAGCAAAAGGGAATGGAATTATGGGTACTACGAGTTCGTTATGGATACATACAATTTATAATAATTTGTTTATTAAGTACTAAATCATATAGGAAAAAATAATTTTTACCATCTGATGAATTTGTTGTAGAATAAAATTCAGCTCGAAGTGAATTTGACTTCTCTAACATCTCTTAAAATTTCAGTTTTTACCATTGACTAGTTCGTAGAATCTATTAAAATAATTCCAACTGGTTGATAAAATGTTTAGAATTAAAATAGTTACCTTTAGAATTGCCACGATAGCAAATATAACAGAAACTGTCATGATATAAACTATATGACAGTTACTATCATCATGATATAAACTGTCATTAATCAATTTGGAGCTGATATTTGTACCTCACTATCAGATCTAAATTGATTAACCTCAGTATCAGTCACAGTAGTAAATTTACTGTCACATAAAGTCTGTTTATTAGGGATTAAATGTTTTAATAAATTTTATTTTATCAAAAAAAGAACGATATTGGAGGACGTAATATTGGAGGACAAGTTTCATGTTTCACAGTGAAAATAATTTGCTAGGGATTTGTCTTTCTTAGGTCGAATATCCCAAAGTTTACACCAGTCATTAGAAATTTTGTTAGCTGATATTGTAAAGTTCATGAAGCTTCTGTAGAAGTTTCATGTCTCGTTAAGATAGCTATAACGTCAGCATTTAAATTAACATATTAAGATTTATTAATGTCTATTGAATATTAGTATATGTGCAGTTTGTAAAATTATTCCATAATGACTGTTATTTTAAAAATATATTTTTTTTATTGAAGGCAAAGTTTGAAATTATATAATTCATTAGGAACTATTTATGTACATCTAATATGTACAACTTAATAAAAATATAAAAATTATAAACATTAATATTAAAAGTTGAAAAATTGTAATGAATTTAATCGTGGCCACTATAAAGATTCTTCTACAACTTACATTTCTTAAAACTTTTCAGGTGGAACACAAAAGAGTCGATTTTTTTTTCTCGAAAAAGTAGGATCTGAATCTTCCGATAAGATAAAATGGTGGATTTATCAAACTTTTATTTATTTATTTTTTTGTATTTATCTAAAAATCAATCCAATAGGTTGAAAGTTAATGAGAACAATTGTCATTAAAAATATGTTACTTACTTAAGCCTTACCTGCCCATCGCATGGCCATCAAATTTGTGAGGAAGACAATAAATCACGATATGAAAGAGTTTCTTTACTATACAATATCGGATTAGAATAATTTAATTTGGTTTTATCTTTTCGATTGGTACAGGCATTAGAGGGTCAAAATGCTTAAGACATGATTTTTGATGATTAAGTTGTACGTGCTTGTAACTTCACACATAAAAAAATGATGAAAATTGATTTTTTTAAAGCTTACACTTGAGTTCCGTCAAATCAATCCAAGTAGTTAAACAGACAGGTCAGAGGTCCAGAATATCGAGGAAAAAAAATTATGTTAAAATCAATATTAATATTCATACTACACATGAATAAAAAAGAAAATAAAAAAAATGGCAGGCTTACGACTTGGCCGACAGAAGGGAAACCTCTGGGGATTAAGTAACGTATTAAAATTGTATTAATAATAATCATCCATTTCCTCTTATAGCTTACACCAAAAAATATTTATTCCAGATTAATAATAAGAAAAAATAGAATAAAACAGTCATTTCTTAAGTGATTCCTATCACGAACATTTTTTATACTGTAATAGGAGAAAATGAGATAAAAGGAGCTAAGTCAATCGAATCGGTACAGCCGGGTATAGTATAATGTATAGCTCCTATGTCGTCCGACTCCCCTATTATGAATTGAGCAGTACGATTTATTTTTGGGATTACTAGAGATACGCACATACAGCAGTATAACGCAGAGCTGAACTGGCTCTATCCAACCTTTCGATTTCCTAGCTTCCTCTCTACTCCAAGTAATTAGTTCTCAGCGCCCCTCCTATATCCTAGAAAACCTACAATTCAAATTCTCAATGCAACTACCAGGTCCCGCTTATCTGACATCTACCCTCCACCTCACCAAACTGCTGCGTTTGATAAACCATTTTTTACCTAAACTCTATTCCTTCTTGCATACGTCATGTACCAACTCTTTCCTCGTTTAAAACCCTTATGTTTAACTACCCTTCTTCACCAATCTAATCCAATATTATAATAGTACAGCTAGTTTTGTTTTTATGTATTTAGTCTGTCAGTTTTTTAATTTATTTTTTTTTCTTCCCTGATTTTAAAATTATTTATATAAAATTTTAATATAAGGTACAATTAAGTATGGGCACATTGTTTTTGGCCAATATATTTTATTGTAAAATTAAAATTATCTTTGTAATTGTTCTAAAAGGACCTACCCCCAGAATAATAAACTATTTTTCATTTCATTTCGCTACAACATAAAAATGTTCCTGTTAAAATTTCCGCGTCACGAAATTATGATTTTGTTTCGTAGAACGTCGGTGAAGAAGTTTCAATTCAAAAATTAATATGAATAATTGAAAACATGTATATAAGTAAAAATTATTATATATTATAATAAAACAGTTATTTAATCTATAACTGTTTTATTATAATAAACTAAAACTAAATAAATGAATACGTTTAAAAAATAAATGAATACAAAAATAAGTTAAAAATAAATAAATAATCTAAAAACAAATAATCAAGTTTTAAAAAAT
>NW_027109179.1:964848-976792 GCF_000696795.3 Halyomorpha halys
GAAACAATTAATTAATTAATAAGTTAAAACAAATAAACAAGGTACAATTAAAAACAAATAAATAAGTTAATAAAGAAAATAAACAAGCCTAAAATGTAAGTAAAAAAATAAATTGAAAATAAATATATAAGTTAAAACAAATAAACAAGGATTAATTATAAAATAAATTAAAAATAAATAAATAAGTTAAAACAAATAAATGAATAACTTAATAAAATTAAAGGCTATCCCAATATTTATTTATATTATTTAGGAATTAATATAAATCCAAATCACTTTGTTTTCAGGGAGGAGAGAACATATTCCTCTACGTTACAGTGTCCAATGGAGTGTTGACTCAGAAGACTCAGGTGTGGGCCAGCATATTGGAGAGTGGGGCCCCTATCCATCCTGGGGGTGTGGGGCAGCTGCCACCGCGGCCCCCTATTTCAAACCCACCACCGCTTCGGACTGTGCTCAAGTAAGTTGTCTTTTAGGAAGATATATATGATATAAAATTGTGTTAATTTTTTTTAAATAATATCTATATCCGTATTATTGCCAAATTTACTGAAATAAATAATTGGTTAATATGTGAAGTTCGTCAATATCAACGTCTATGATATTGAAAATTCATATTGTCGGGTTGCTACTATAATAATACTCCAACGAAACTCAAAACTATGTGGCAGGAGTGAGTGGGAGGTAGCAACCACAAAGCTGTTGTGAGCGAAGAGGCTATGTGAAATGGATTTAACATTGTTGCTGTTATTTTCATAATTGTTATTTATCCTTTCAATTTTCTCATAATATTCTAGTTTATTATTTTACATTCTATTTTTCTATCCCTTTCAACAGCAATAGCTATTAAATACTTATCGCTAGCTGATGGATTGATTAAGTGCCGGATACACCATTGCACCATCGGACAGTTTAAACTATGGTTAGTGAAACCACGAATGAACTCACCAGTAAAGCTAACTTAAAATCATGCGGTACTCTTCACCGATCAATGTTGCTACAACAATTTCAATGTAATTGCACTAATAAGGAAACATAATCAAATCAATAAACTTTTCCAAGTTTCATATTTATTATATGTAAACATATTTGAGTTAACATAAAATGCAGTATTTTGGTTCATTATGATTGGCAGTTCTTTTTATAATAATGATTTGTTCCCGTTGGTAAAATTTGAACTGGTTGAAAAAAATGATTTCATTGTTTGTTTAAATAAATTATGGTTCACTGATTAAAAATTGATATTGTTTTATATTTACTATAACATGATAAATGTTACTTAACTTAGCTTTGCGTAATTAATGAAAAGAAAAAATAGAGAATATTGATGAAAACAGAAAAATATAATCATTATAAAGTTCAACATTTTATTTGAATTTTTGATGACACTAGCGCACAATCTGTCAGCATTTGTCTCAGTTTCAGGTAACGTTGGTTACTTAACTAACACAACTGCATATCAGAAACAGATCACCAAGTTACCGGAGTTTACTTTACTCTTACAATGAGACAAATCTTGGTTTAACCAGATATTGGTGTAACTGGCCCTGATTGTCGTTGGTTTTTGAGCTGTTATTGTTTTCTTTTTCGTATTGTTTTGTATTATTGCTTAGGACCTTCAACTGTTTTGGGATAAATAACTCTTGGTGTTCTACTTCATATCACCCTAAATCTTCTATCGCCACATCAGGCGCCACGTGCTTGCCACTCTATCATCATTCATCCTCATAATATGCCAAACCATTGTAAACTTTATATTTTTATCTGAGAGGAGATGGTGAACTTGCAGAGCCCACGTACTAGGATAATAGCCCGCGTTTTAGAATTCTCCTAAAATTTCAAACCTTTCAAGCAGGTTGAGGGTTAATACGTATTTTGTTGAGGGTTCATGTTTCCCCACCGAATGTTACTACTGGTCTTACAAGGATCTTGTACAGTATAAACTTGGCAGTATGACTTTCAAGTTTTGATTCAATTGTACCTGAGATTGAGAATTAAGATCTATTTTCTGCAGGAAATCTCCTTCTCAACTCCTCTTCCTCTTTCAAGTTTAATAAGAGAGCCAAGGAAGTGGAAACTCCTAATTAAAATTTCAAAACTTTAATTACCTATCCTTAACACTACTGTGAAGTATATTAAATTTAACTTTAATATGTTAAAATTATATTCGAATTTCTTATTATTCACGTTACACTTGTGTTTTTATTTGTACTTGTAGTTGTGAATTTCAATAAATAAAATTTTAAAAAATCTTGGGGCTCTATATATGTTGTTTTTTTTTTATTTGATTGATAGATTTATTTATTGATAGATATTACAATCTGCCACACAGTGGGCAATAGGTAATAGTGATGAATGATCTCATACTTTCTGAAATAAAAAAAAAAAATAAATAAACTCTCTTAAAATATATAAAAACAAAAGAATAGACAAGATGAACATAATCAAACTATACGTATGAAAAAAAATAAATAAAATAACATAATGATAAAATGATATATACAATATTTACACAATCGACCTGAGGATCCCTGAGCCCACACTATTCCCCACGTGTGAGGGGTAGAGCAGAGCTCAAGAGATCCCAGCGCATCCCTCTCGCCGCATCACTGGTAATGAGCCAGTGGAGGCTGAGCAAGTGCGCTAAAGCCGCAAACACTCAACTTGAGTGGAGAATCTGACCATTGCCAGAACTCCAATTGTCCATTTTTATTTTAATAAGTCTCTAGGCCACTGCCGTTTCAACCTTCTAGGTGGGCTGTAGGGATGGGTGGAACTAGATAAGGTTTGAACCAAAGGATTAGGATGGTTGGAAAGGTTTATATGGAATTTTGAGAATTTGGTTGGTAGGAGATCAAGGACAAAAGGGATATGTAGGTCATGGTGTAGTGTTAGAGCTCTATATAACTTTAACTATTTGTTATAATATGAAAAAGCAACGAAGTCATGAATTCTTCAACTACAAGAAAATAATTTTTTTTGCACTTACATTTAGAGATAATGATAATAATAGATGTTTTATAGATCCTAGGTTTCTCAATTAGTTGTTTATGATAATAAATTGGCTTAAACCAACAAAATATCATAAATTTTGGCTTAAAGATAAATTTAACTGAGATTCTATTATGTTTATTCCCTGAAATATTTGTCAAACTTTTAATTTCTTGTCACTCAATTTGCTCATTAAACCTCAACTTAATTGTGAGCTCTGACAATCAATAACTGTAGCTTTCTCAAAGCAAACACAGGCACTGATCAATTCATTATTCAAATAAATACACACTTAGTTGGCTAATTGACAAATGTACATCACAGTATATGAACTCGCCAAAATAAAAACCTATTTTTAAAAAAGGAACTCATCAAGAATGAAAAGTCATTATTAGGAATATTAGTAAAGAATATTTGAGCTCATGTCAACTTGATGCTTTACTCGTTTTCATTTTCAAATGTCCTAAAGATTCACAGACAATGAAGTAAATGAGCATTTGTTCAATAAGAAGTTACGAACTGAATAGCCGACCCTTATAGTACAAGCCCTTATAGTACAAGCCCTTATAGTACAAGCCCTTATAGTACAAGCCCTTATAGTACAACATATCAGCAAAAAGTCAGTTATTTCACCCCAATTTTTTTATTACTTTCATGAAAACTACATATAATTACTAGTCAAAATTGAGAAGTCTACCAAGTATAGTTAATGAGAATACAAAATGGCGGCTGTTTCAAAACGTTAACAAAAAAATAATTTTCCATTCGGAGCTCCATATCGTTAAAAGTGCTGACATCGTTAGAAAACCTAATAGAACATTAGTTGAAGTAGAGTAAATTTACTAAACTATGAATCATAACAGTACTGTTTGTTTACATTCAATAGTTCCCGAGATTCAGTTTTTTTAAAAACATTTCATGAATATGGACTGGAAAATCAGTAGTCAATAAAATTATTATCGGAAATCTATATTTCAGAAGACATTAGACACACGAATGTCTAGTAGGACTCAATTTGAAGCGAGTTAAATGTGCTAAAAAGTAGTTTATGGCGTGTATCTTCATAGGAGTATTATTTTTCATTATATTTTCTAAAATAAATTGATTTATAATTGTTAAGAAAAAAGAGCATATGCAAATATCATATAAACTACTACATCTACGAATATAAGCTAATTTATAGTACGTTAATTCGATTGCTGGCAGACATCTGTACGTCCAACGTTTCCTGAAATATAGTTTTTAATAAATCCGAATTAGAAATAAATTTAATTTGTAAAATATCATAAAAACTACTACTCCTATAAAGATAAACGTCATAAGCTACTTTATAGCACACTAATCTAGTTATAATTTGAATTCCAATAGACAAATTTAGGTCGAATATTCTTTTGATATATAGATTTAATTATTTAAATTCACTAACTTCTGATTTTTCGGTATTTATTTCATGACATGTTGCTTTAAAAAAAAACTGTACTCGGGAACTATTTAACGTAAACATCCCTATTATGATTCATATTTTAGTAAATTTATTTTACTTTAACTGATGTTCTATTTGGTTTCCTAGTGTTGTAGGTAGTTTTAAAGATATGGAGTTCTTAATGAAAAGTAAAGTTTTTTTAACATCTTAAAGCAGTCGCCATTTGGCATTTTTCCGAATCAGACCTGGCTGACTCATCCATTTTGACTATTTATCATACGAAATATTTCTTAAACTAATAAAAAATTGGGGTGAAATGACCTACTTTCTTTTCACGTGGCTCTTGTACTATTATGCATGATAGATACACTCTAACATTTGAAATAATTATATCTTAGCTTCAATATAGAGTAACCTTTCACTCAAATAGTCGACGTGAGGCCTTATATTTAAAGGTTTAGGAATGTATTAACTAAATAATTCAAATGACAAAATTTAATAACTTTCTTTTCCTTTCCATTGTAAACCTATATATAATAGGGTCGTGTATTTGTGAATCTTATATATTCCATGCTAAAAATCGCCATATTATCTGTAACAGTAATTCAGTGAATTTTTATTTGATCGGTAATGTTCAACTATGAAAGAACATTATACACTAAAAACACACACCAAAAAAAAAAGAGAAAAAAAAGAACAAGTGATAAATTTATAGACATTTAAAATTATTTAAATATAATAGAATAAAGATAATTTAAACCACAAAAACTAAAAACTGTAGTATTCGAGGATTCAGTAATTATGTAATATCTTGTGCTATTTTCTTTTGACCTGATAATATTTTTATTTTCTTCATATAATTGAAGTTTTCTATGGTAGAATGTTAAAAGGCTGATAGACAGGGCAAATTTATGTTAGTTAAAAAAATAGCATTATCGGTTTCGAATACGTCCTTGGTGAATTTTATTTCATTGCAAAACCACGGAATAAACCTTGTCATTCTTACTCAAGATAGAATTAATTTTTTTGGTAAATTTTTATTAGTTTTCGAATAATTTAAAATCTACAATCCCTAAAAAATGTCAGGAGTTCATTAAATAGAAAATTAATTTGACTTAAATACTATGTGAAAAAAATATTAATGGAACTTATATTAGGGATGATGTAACTATATCTGAGTTTGTACGCTATATGGTAAGGAATGTCTTGAGTGGACACACTACATGATCCCTTCAGATATTTCATAATTATTCCTATATCAATTGTAGCTCGTATGTTATATATAACATACAATTATATACTAAATAATAATACAGTACATCACGATAATACTTATTCTATAAGATATGATGAATATTTCGGTCTGATTGTAAAATTTGATAAATCATTCGCTTATATGATAACTCTTATATAACTCAAACTATTGATTATCTAATGTTTCAGACCGCCCAATCCAGATAAGCCTCTAGTTCCTCCGCCTCTACGACCGGACGTTCCTCCGCCTCCCCTCATAGAGGCAATCCAGAACGAAGCAAAGAAGCGGAAGGAGGAACACAAACACGATGATTCAGACTCTAAGGAAGATCTTCCAGATCTGAAGCCTAAACCTGTTCTTCCAATCGTGGTGACTCCTTCCACAGTCATGCCGAAACCGCGGCCGAACGTCACAGAACTCGTCATAACATTTTTACCCATAGTGATGCTCTGCCTGGCGCTGGGAGTACTGGCGGTTACCGCTTTCCTTTTCCGCAGGAGGATATGCAAAAATAAGAAGAAGCCTACCAAAGAAGATCTGGTGAGCATATTTTTTTTTTCAATTTGGCCTAGGCTTGAAATGAATTCCGTGACATACTACAATATAGCAACAATAATAGATTTATTTGGTGTAGGATGACCACCCGTATACCATAAATGGCCGGTTCAGAATTTTTTTAATTTGATTTCTTGGTACTATTAAAGATTGTAAAAAAAAAAATTGTTTCCTTATTAACAATTTAGCATGAAGTCAAACTTTTGAGTAAACAGGTCTTAGCGACAAGAAGGGTGCCAGTTTAAAAAGAAAAAGATGTTGAAGTAAGATGTTTGATGTTTTCCTTATTTATTCCAGCTTGGTCTTTCCTTCCCCTAAAGATATACTGAATATACAAGATTGCAGTACTTTGTAAGGAAGTGTTCCTCTAGCCTCAACTTTCCCAATTTCACTAAAACTTGAACTTTTAGTCAGAATTTCAACAATATACTCACTTTTGCGATTACCTGTCACTTTGTAATGTAATATAAAAAAGAATGTTAAAAAAAAAAAAAAAACGTGAATAAAGAAAGAAAGGGGAGCGTTCGTTGTGATAAAACACAGATGCGTGTACAGTTAAAGCGCAGTTTGACGAATTTAATTGCGATGTTGAAACATGTTTTGAATTTTTTTTTGTAATAATTTATATATTGATATTTACAACTGTATACATATATACACATCAAGTAAATTTGCTGTAAGTGATATTATGACATGATAAAAACATGTGGAGAATCTACCCATTGATAGAACTCCAAAAACATTTCTAAAGGAGAAGATCTCGAGGCCATCTTCTTTTCAGACGCCTAGGAAGATTATTAGGTTGTGAAGGAGAAGCCAGGTTAGAAACGAGTTGGTTTGGGTGGTTGGGAAGTTTATTATGGAAGGATTGGTATCTGGTTCTGGCCTAATCGGCAACATAGGGGACATTGAGGTCCTGATGGATGATTTGATTTGTGACAAAGTAAGGAGCATTAAGGAAGTTTAAAGTAAATAGAGAATTTTAAATACGGCTATAACAATTGACAAAAAAAAAATTAGAAATGCTATATTTTGAAATTTTTTATCTTATCGAATTAATGTATATACTGTTGGAAAGTTAACTGACAGGTTAAGGTAGAAAATTTATTTTCGTAAGATAACAATTTTTAAAATTTAGCATTTCTACATTTTTTTAAAAAATCATTGTAACCATATTAAAAATGTGGTTAGAATATTGAGTGACAGGCATTCTTAAAGTTAATTTAATGAGATTTCTAACGATTGTTTTACGTTTGCTGTAAAATGAAAAAAAAAAAAAAATAGTTCCGATTCAGTAATGCAAGGGTTCATCCTCTTTCTGCAATATTTTTGTGGCAGGCCGAACTATAATTACTGTGCTGCTGTTGTATAGTCTTGGAGAGGGGAACAGGGGAGCCATTATTGACTTCTCAAAAATCTTTCAGCTTGATTACTTGACATTTCTAACCCTGACTCTAGGACAATATATCACAGTCCTATAATTTCACTCTTTCACCAGGTTGCAATTTTGGTTCTGATGCTGTTGTATTAATAGTTCGTATTATCCATTGGTACCATAAATGCTTGTGGAAATTATTATTACTTCCATTGATAATGTATAACCGTCTTACTATCAAAGTAACAGTGATCATCATGTAAATTTATATTTGATGTTTTTTTCTTGATAGTTGTACTATCCACTATCTGCGCATTCATGGCCAAAATTGGTCGACATATATCGGTCACATCAAAATCGACAATGTACCCATTGTTAAAAGACTGAACTCCGTCTCACGACTCAACTTTCAAAAACGTATTTTGGGCGTTACCTCTGGAAATAATGTAGTTTCACTTATTTATAAAAAAAGGTAAGTGAAACTAATAAGACCCCGTTAGAAATAAGGTCCAACGGTCATTTTTATTTCATGCGTGACAACAGGTTTATCAATGTAAATTACGTAGCTGAATTCCAGTGGAATCAAGAGGCTTAACGTGTTACAAATTACAGTTGGGTGTGTACAGTTGGGGTGGCTCTGGTAAGACTTTGTTTTTAATGTTTGAAACATTCTTGCGGGTTTGAAAAAGGAACCAGACAAATGCTGGAGAGTTTCTTGAATTCCCTTAGAGGTCGCCCTTGCAGTACCAATAGAAGCATTTGCATAATTTTTTTTTTCCATATCGTGAGAGATCTTACCTTCATAATATCACAAAAAGCGACATAATCTCCCAAACTTCTGTTGCCGAGTAATCGTGGGTTGTGGAATGTCCATCTGAGTAATTTTTGATTGATAATAATATTATTCTGAAGCATATCCTGATAATTGTTTGAAGAAAATGTTACTGATTGATGGGTGGCTTTAATATACCAGCTGTGATCATGGTACAAACTTGCCTACTGAGATTGACCTTTTCACCGGACAGTAGTTTAACGAAATATCTCATGTCTACAAGAAAACAATTAGGAGGACGTTTCTGCAGGAATTATACCAAACAAAAGAGACTTCAACATTCAAGAGAACAAGCTGTTCAAGTAAGGCTTACAAAAAAGGTAGTGATTTTGTTCCTGGGGATGCCAACATCTCCAGTGATATGTTCCTGGGGTAGGACCCATATTGTGTTTCTGGGTTACGACCAACATTGAAAAATAAATATTTTTTAACCTAGAAAAAATGTTATATGTACACTATTATTGTTTTCTTTAATGATTCAGAAAATTCACTCTCCAAAAGCTAAAAAAGGACTTTTTAAAATGAGAAATCCCGTTAGCAATATTTTCTTCAATCAAAATAAATTATTGAACAAAATGTTTTCCACGCCCTGAAACCTTCTAAATCCCTGAAGAATGGGTGGCAATGGTACAACGGCATTTTTGTCCTTTGAATCCATATTAAAAATGGGCGTACCGAAGTCACCCGCATTGAAATGAAATAATTAATTTTATTCTGGGACAAATGTCCCTAAGAATACGAATACAAATACATTATTGACAATTTAAGGTTAATTGTCTGGCAGAAATTTAAAAGTTTCAGTATACATTAAAACCTTTGGTTAAATTATAATTGATAATAGTAATCAATAATGGCTGTATACCTAGCTCACAATGATGTGGAGGTTTGACTATGTAGTAAGTGAAGGAATAGGTGTTGTTTAAAGGAAAAGATGGATGAGGATTGACGAATGGAGATAGGAAGGGAATTCCAGGAGGAGGTTGCATGTATGAAGAAGGATTTTTTGAAGGAGGCGGGTCTATGGGAGGGCATGTATAAATTGATTGGTTAGGATCTAGTGATTAATGAATGGATGGATGAACGAAGAGTGAGGAGATCTAGGATATAGGTAGATTTTTTTATTGAGGGGTAGAAGTGAATCGATTGGTTGTTTAGGAAAAGTGAGGGATGATTGTGGGGTGGAATAGATACGAAACAAAATTGGTACAACTCCCTTAATATTTGAAGAATATTTTTTTCAGTGATGGCATTGAAGCTTCATAGTTTAAAAAAAAATGGTAAAAATCTTTATCTCAATAGTGCAAATGTATATTAGGTTTAGAAATAAAGACCACATACAATTATACCATAGTCATCCTACTTTACGGAATTTGATGTTTATTCTTTTATTTTAGTGTGCTATATTAAATATGTAGTTTCTGTCATTGCAGAAGAAGAAAAACTCTTCAGGGCTGGTGGTTGGTGGAGAGGAACCGATGATGCTCCACCAATGGCAGAGCCCGAGGGCCTTCTCCAACAGGTACACCGCCTGGGACACCCAACTGTCAGAAGCAGTACCTCAGCAGGTAGTGACATAAACAATATCAATAATTTTCTACAATGATAAATAAAGACTTATGTAATGATGAATTTTAGGAAAGATATTTTTACTTTGAGTATTTTAAATACTTCTTACAACGCGGTAGCTATTTTTTTTTAAAATCTTAGATTGTTGTAGTTTTCATAAGCTGAAAAATTTAAATACTAAATTTTAATTTAACAATTGATTGGGGGAAGGAGTATAGTTTCGTACAAAAGGCACCCCTAACTATATAAAAAGTTATAAATAAAAAAAATTAAGAGAAAATAAATAGTCTCCTCTCCTTCACACATCCTCTCCAGCGACTCACGGCAGAAGATGGTGTTCGAGCTCCCGGTGTCGATAAGGCATCGCACTCCTCCTACGCTGATGATAGGGAGACCACCCCGCTCTCCTCTGACGCTGCAACTCACCAACATGCGGTCGCCTCCCCGCTGATACGCCCCTCAGATTTCATCCTGACAACTTCCTCCTTCATCCATCCGCCTCCCTCCTCTCCTGCCGTTTTCTCGTGCTCCTGCGAATCTTCTCTCCTCTCCTTCCAATCCTGTTTCCGACGCCTCGGACGTATCGTGTGGCTCCGTTTCTGATCCATGTGGTCTCCTTGCTATCCCTCTTCTCCTTACTCTCAGTGAGTTCACTTCCATTGGTTCACCTATGTTCGAATCCCTTCGTCTATCTAAAGCATTTTGTGCGCGGACAGTAGGCCATTAAATGCCCGGTTCGGCCGCAACCATGACATCTTCAGTATCCCTTCCTTCCCCCGTTCCTTGGTCTACTAGCCTCGTTCGATCGTCTCTCTCCAGTCCCGTTTCTTTCTCGCCCAAGATCCCTGAAATCCTTTTTCCTCCGGTCTGTTTAGCTCTTGGCCTACTGTCTGAGACCCGTTTCCATCCGGTCTCTTCAACATCCATTCTCATCTCCTCTTCTCTCGCACTGGCGTCCATCATGTCCTGTGCACAGTTTACAAAAGTTTGGTCCCTGGGCAAGCCTTCTCTGTTTCCCGTCTCTCTGGCTAACTGTACTTTTAGTATTGTTGATAGGAATGCCATGATTGCTTGGACTTCCGCTACACTCCTCGTTTCCCTCATCTGTTCTGTGATTTGTTTGAACCGATCGAGAAGAATTCCCGCAAACAGTCCATTACTCTGCCTAGGCCTCTTCTCTTCTCGGAACATCTGAAAGATGTCTTCTTCGGGTGTCCATCTCCCGCCGCCGAACGCTTTTTTCAGTCTGTCTCTCACCAGGCCCGACGGTGTCTCTGCGTCGCCCTGGATTTGATTCAGGATGCTTCGTCTAATCCTGCACACGATTGCGGCTCTTATCGAGTTTGCATCCTCTCTGTCTAGCAGGTTCTCTCCTACTTTAGCCTCTATCCGCGCCATCAGGCGATCTCCTCCTTTTATAAAATGATTTAACTCACCTGTCTCCCCGGTGAACTGGTCTAAATCTGAACAGCTTTCCTCAAGTCCTGCGACTTAGCGGTGCGAATTTTGGTCCATTCTAATGTGGTCGCATGTAGTGCCGCCAAGGTTGTTCTAGGTAGTGGTGGAAGCCCTTGATCTTGTTGTGACTCTACCATTGTAGCTGCAGGAGGATTATCTGGCAATGTCAGAACCGCTGCTCTCAAAATATTGCGGGAAGCCAGAAAAAAAAATTAAAATAAGAGAGAACGAACAACAGAAATTCTTATTCTAGAACGACTGAGAGAGATAGAAATAAAGGGAAAAAAACAAGTTTCTGTTCTCTAAAGGTCCCGGGTTTCGGCATCAGATATAATCAGCCGAGAGGAAAGACTTTAAAAAAAGATAGAAAACAGGGACTAGTAATGAGACACACGAGATCACTTCATATATTGATTTATTCTGCCATTGTTGACGGGGGGAGTCTTAGGATTATGATCTATAATACCTGTACTCTGAATATAACTTATA